>NC_053028.1:20960899-21123853 GCF_003073215.2 Triticum urartu
GGATTGATTGGAAATAATAATTTTGAGGTGGTTTCGTACCCTACCATAATCTCTTCGTTCGTTCTCCGCTATTAGTGACTTTGGAGTGACTCCTTGTTGCATATTGAGGGATAGTTATGTGATCCAATTATGTTATCATTGTTGAGGGAACTTACACTAGCGAAAGTATGAATCCTAGGCCTTATTTCCTCGCATTGCAATATCGTTTACGCTCACTTTTACCATTAGTTACCTTGCTGTTTTTATATTTTCAAATGACAAATACCTTTATCTACCATCCATATACCACTTGTATCACCATCTCTTCGTCGAACTAGTGCACCTATACAATTTACCATTGTATTGGGTGTGTTGGGGACACAAGAGACTCTTTGTTATTTGGTTGCAGGGTTGCTTGAGAGAGACCATCTTCATCCTACGCCTCCTATGGATTGATAAACCTTAGGTCATCCACTTGAGGGAAATTTGCTACTTTCCTACAAACCTCTGCACTTGGAGGCCCAACAACGTCTACACGAAGAAGCTTGTGTAGTAGACATCAGTGACGAAGAAGGAGGGAAGACTTTATACACCTAGACGGAGGGAGTAGTACTATTACTTATGTACGTGCAAATGCATGTTTTAACATTACGATGCGGTTTTGTAAAAGTAGAAAAACACCACTAGTCAAGCTTGTGAAACAGTTCAATGCAAAAATGCTCGTTTGATTGTTTACTTTTAGCTTCCTTCTCTGTGGTTATTTCTCCGTCATACTTTGTATCGAGTATCTCACTAGTCGGAAAGGCATGCAAATTGGAATTTTTTGCCTAACAAGTTGTGCCGTGCAATTGGAATTCCAACTTGAGTACTAGTACTACTAGTAGGAGTACCAGAGGCCAATTTGGTTAGGCTTCTACATTAGTAGTATTCCCATTACTACTAGCTCCATCCTGGTTAATTGGTCCCCATTGTAATCTGTGTCAAATTTTTATCATAAATTTAACTAATTAAATGTTTGTGCATGTCACATGCACTAACATTTTGTCATTTAAGTCTTTGGTCAAAATTTACCACAAATTACAATGGCGACGAATAAACCAGGACGGAGGTACTAGTAGTAGTTTACAAGCCCAAATAAATGAGCGAGGCGCCTTAATGTTACTCTAGACTGTGACTAGTCTTATGGCAAAAGCTGGGCAAGAGACGGCTTATTTTTTAAGCCCCCAAAAGAACTGGCCCTAGGAGTAGTAGCTAGGGATACTAGGAGTAGTAGCTAGGGATCGAGTGTGCGAGATGAACCGGAGAAAGTAAATGCAGAGAGATGAAATGCAAAAAAGACGGAGGGGTGTGATGGTTGCTTGTCCGTTTATTTTACCAGGCCACTTATTACTCGCAGTGGTTGGGTTTTGTGATATGACGGCTTTACTGCCGCCCTCTACACTTGTACTACATCGGTCGTGGTTTATTAATCCCCCATTGAATTTGACTAAAGATTTAACTAACAAAATGTTAGTGCATGTCAACAAAAACTATATTGTTGGATTCGTATTTGAACATAGTTTTCAATGATATAATTTTAGGTGACATGCATCAGCGTTTATCATATTATATATAATTTTCAATTTTTGGTAGTACTAATCTATAGTAGTAAGGTCCCGTGCGTTGCATGGAAGAGTGAAATGCATTCATCGGGGAGTTTTTTATTTTGACAAAGGATGTGGGGGTCATCTCTAGAGCTCACAAACATCCGGGTGAAGTAGATAAAAAGGTATCTGTTGCAAACAAAAGCGTTCAACTGTTCAACCTGCTTCCAAAACTTGTGAAGAAAAAACACTTATTGTGCTTTTGCAAGAAATGATCTTTAAGAATTAGCTTTTGAGTATAAATTGTTATCGTGTTGGCTACAGATGACATGGCACTTTCTTATAGTCAACAGTTGGCTATACTATTAAGTATTAACCATGCCTTTATACCCCTAGACGGAGTGATTAAATCAGGATGACTTGGAAGGGGCAGAGGAGATGTAAGAAATGGTTCGTAGTATGTCTTTAACCAGTACTGTAGTAAAAATTCATACAAGGAAGATTCTAGACTAAACTATAAATGGATACACTTTTATTCATGCATGATACTCCAATAGAGCAAGATCATGCATGGAAGTCTCCACATGCTTAGACAGCGGATTACACTGAGCAAAGACTAATGATCAACATTTAACTTGATAATGCGTATGTCCAGGTGAACCTCCTTGGAGTCCCCATGCACCGCGTTGGGGGTAAATCATACCATGTGTCTTCCATGTCCACATCGGCGGGAAGGTCCCAGCTCTGCACATTCCTAGTCAGCTTGATGGAGCCGGTATCGCCACCCACGTACCTCGGAGGGGTCGTAACAGTGAGCACACACCCGTACATCGGCCTCGTGTCAGTGTCAGCGTCAGTGATACGTCCATTTTGCATCAAGCTTTTATATCAATATTTATTGCATTATGGGATGTTATTTCACAATACTTCTGGCTATTCACTCTTATTTTACAAGGTTTACATAAGGAGGGAGAATGCCGGCGGCTGGAATTCTGGGCTGGAAAATGAGCAAATATTAGAGACCTATTCTGCACAACTCCAAAAGTCCTGAAACTCCACGGAACACCTTATAATAAATAATGAAAAATCCTCGCCAAAGATGAAGACCAGGGGGGCCACACCCTTCTCACGATGGTGGGGGGCGCCCCCCTAGGGCAAGCCCCCTGCCTCGTGGGCCCCCTGGTGGCTCTCCGATGACCATCTTCTCATATATGAAGTCTTTCGTCGAGAGAAAAAAATAAGAAGCAACCTTTCCGGACGAAACTACGCCGCCACGAGGCAGAACCTTGGCGGATGCAATCTAGAGCTCCGGCAGAGCTGTTCTGCTGGGGAAACTTCCCTCCCAGAGGGGGAAATCATCGCCATCGTCATCACCAACGCTCCTCTCATCGGGAGAGGGCAATCTCCATTAACATCTTCATCAGCACCATCTCATCTCAAAACCCTAGTTCATATCTTGTATCCGATTCTTGTCTTCAAGTCCGGTATTGGTGCTAGTAGGTTGCTAGTAGTGTTAATTACTCCTTGTAGTTGATGCTAGTTGGTTTAATTGGTGGAAGATCATATGTTCATATCCTTTATGCATATTAATACCCCTCTAATTATGAACATGTTTATGCTTTGTGAGTAGTTACGTTTGTTCCTGAGGACAAGGGAGAAGTCTTGCTATTAGTAGTCATGTGAATTTGGTATTCGTTCGATATTTTGATGAGATGTATGTTGTCTAGACTCTAGTGGTGTTATGTGAACGTCGACTACATAACACTTCACCATTATTTGTGCCTAGAGGAAGCCATTGGGAAGTAATAAGTAGATGATGGGTTGCTAGAGTGACAGAATCTTAAACCCTAGTTTATGCGTTGCTTCGTAAGGGACTGATTTGGATCCATATGTTTAATGCTATGGTTAGGTTTACCTTAATACTTTTGTTGTAGTTGCGGATGCTTGCAATAGAGGTTAATCATAAGTGGGATGCTGTCAGGACCCCGATTCCAAGTCACATCGATCTAGCCCGTAACACCTCATATCATATTGCGGCCTCACACACGGTATCCCCACGGGTGTCGCCTTACCATGGCCCGGGACCGTTTGCGCCTAATGCAAGCTAAAATAGAAAGGAATGAACCCATTTGAATCAAAGATTCAAATGTTAGTTCATTTAACATAGCCATATTAGTGCATTATCTTATTTGCTTAAACAACAAGGTTATCTTGTTTTGTCATGCATGAAACCATTACCAATGGATAGATTGATTTTTACTGATCAAAATTCATATATAAATCTTTTCATTTGGAGTTACAGATTAATTTCTATGATTTTTAGAAGTTTTGGCTATTTCCTGGAATTTCCTATATAAAAAATAAATCCAGAAAATGAATAATTGCGTCAGCACTGCGTCACTGTGACGTCAGCGAGTCAAAGGCGCCAGTGCCAGTCAAACCTAACTAGTGGGCCCTGTCTGTCATTGTCTCAGCTAACTAACAGGATTAAGTTAATACTAACTAACTGTTAGTGGGGCCTGGGCCCACATGTCAATGACCTAAACTAATTATAATTAGTTAGCACTAATCCTAAACTAATTAACAGGCCGGCCCCACCTATCATAGGCTCAGGGGGGGAGTCAACCTGGGCCCACACGGGTCAGGCGTGGTCAACTCGCCGGTCAGCGGGTCAAACCTACTGGCGTTTAGCCACCGGCGAGGCCAGACGCGGCGCCGCGCTACGGGATTTGCCCACAGGGCATCATTTGCTGCATGGAGAGCAGCTACGGGCAGCTGGTGCTCGCCTGCATCCAGCCGTGGTGATGGCTTGGTCGGGGAGTGGCCAGAGCATCGCCGGCGACGAGCTTGGCGGAGGCCAAAGCTCGGGTCAGCTCATGCCCGTGGCTGCAGTGGCCAAGGCGGCGTGGCGCTTGTGCCTACCACATCTACGTGATGTAGTGAGTGTGACGGGCACAAGCCCGTGACCAAAAGGTCACCGGAGCATCACCGGCAACGTGATCAGGCGACGGTGCATTCGGACGGAAAAGGCACGTCGGCTACAGAGCTCTAGCGACGAAGCGGAGAGAAGGGGGAGGAGCAGTAGCTCACTGGGAAGCCGCAGAGAAGGTCAGCGTGCTCGGGGAAGGCTCGGTGCGGTCGGAACGGCGACGGGGATCTCGGCGGCTCGAGGTTGAAGACGACGGCGGCGGGGACAATGCAGGGTCTCCGGCGTCGTGCGGCTTGGCTAGTCGACGTAGTCGACGACGGCGAACCGTCCGGACACGGTGAGAGGGCGCGGGGACGGCATTGGACGTGGCTGCGGCAAGCGGCGGCAACAGTGATGTCTCAGGCGACGTCGGGGAGGGCGAGAGAGAGAGGAACCAGAGGAAAGAGCGAATGTCTGCGAGGTCGGGGAGAGAGAGGGGGGTCGTACCACGTCGACAGCTCGACGAGGGGAGCGGCGAGGCGGCGGGCAGCTGCGTGGCGTGCATGCTGTGCTCGTCGTTGAGTAGCTGCTTGCCTGCCTGGCCAAGCCAAGCAGCTCGCTGGAGCGTTGGCTGGGCTGGGCCGGCAGGTCGGCCTGCTGGGGTGGGCGCCAGGTAAGCTTTCTCTTTGTCTCTTTTCCTGTTTGTTTTCTTTTTCTATTTTTCTGTAACTTTAGGGCTTTATTAAAAATACTTAGGCACTTACTAAAATCCTGAAAATAAGTGTGGGCTCTATTGGGATTATTCCTAACAGCCCTCACTTAACTCCAGAATTATTTGGGCATTTAAAATATTTTATAGCATTTAAATGCCCAAATTCAAATACTTATGATTTAATTCAAAGAATCCAGAATGTCCTAGAAAAGAGTGCACCATTTTTGCCAGGGGTTTTAACCCAATCTAGAAATGATGAACATTTTGTGAAGGGCATTTTGGGTTCATTGAAAATAATTTCAGTAAACCCTAGTTGTTTCCAGGGGGCTTGCTGGGGGTTCTGTCATCCCCATTTGAAGTTTCTATAAAAGTAGACATGATGCAACACTCTAATGCATGAACTAGATAGGGTGTGACAACTCACCCCTAATCAAAAGAATCTCGTCCCGAGATTTAGGATCCTCCGGGAAGAAAGTGGGGTACTCGAGTCGAAGACGATCCTCCCTTTCCCAAGTGGCTTCTTTCTCGGAATGGTGTGACCATTGAACCTTGAGAAACTTGATATTATGTCGTCGAGTGGTACGCTCGGCTTGATCAAGGATACAAACGGGATATTCCCTATATGAGAGGTTATCTTGTGGATCAAGCGTTTCGTGGTCCACTCCACGGATAGGATCCGCGAAGCAACGCCTGAGTTGAGAAACGTGGAAGACATCGTGAACTCTAGAAAGATGCGAAGGTAGTTCCAATTGGTAGGCAACTTCTCCTCGTTTGGCAAGAATGCGAAAGGGTCCAATAAAACAAGGAGCCAATTTGCCTTTGATACCGAAACGATGGGTTCCCTTTAACAGAGTAACCCGAAGGTAAGCCTTCTCGCCGACTTCATAAGTCATGAGCTTATGTTTACGATCATATTGGCTCTTTTGACGAGATTGGGCTGTTTTCAATTTCTCACGAATAACGCGAACCTGCTCCTTTGCTTCCTGAATCATATCCGGGCCAAAGAGTTGTCTTTCCCCGGTTTCTGACTAGTTAAGAGGCGTTCGACATTTTCGTCCATAGAGAACTTCGAAAGGAGCTTAGCCCAAGCTAGCTTGATAACTATTATTATAAGCAAACTCCGCGAATGGAAGGCATTTCTCCCAACACATTCCGAATGAGATGACATAAGCTTGGAGCATATCTTCCAAAATTTGATTGAATCTCTCTACTTGACCACTTGATTGAGGATGGAAGGCGGTGCTAAAAGAGAGACGAGTTCCCATAGCATTTTGGAAACTTTCCCAAAATCGAGAGGTGGAGAGACTCCCACGGTCTGATTTAATTTCCAATGGGACACCATGAAGCGACACTATTCGGGAGATGTATAATTCAGCTAGCTGGCTAGCGGTGATACTCTCACGAACAGGTAGGAAATGGGCTACTTTGGGAAGACGGTCGATCACGACGAAAATGGCATTATTCCCTCTCTTGGTCGTCCTGGGAAACCCAGTAATGAAATCCATACTGATTTTATCCCATTTCCACTCAGGAATAGCCAAAGGTTGAAGGTGCCAGCAGGCCGTTGGTGCTCTGCTTTAACACGACGACAGACGTCGCAACTAGCAATGTATTGAGCAACTTCTCTCTTCATCCTAGTCCACCAAAATCTCTGGCGTTGGTCTTGATACATTTTGGTACTACCGGGAAGAATGGTGAGAGGGGATTCATGAGCTTCCTTAAGAATCAACTAGCGTAAATGTTGTTTCTTGGGAACCACCAAGCGGTTCTCGAAGAAGACAACACCTCGCTCATCCATGGAAAAACATTTAGCAACTCCGCTAGCGATGTTCTCCTTAATCCGGGATATGCCCTTATCATACGGCTGGGTAGTTATGATATGATCCATAAGGTTAGGCTTCGCCACCAGGGTTGATAGGAAACCTTGAGGAACAATGTGAAGATTAAGCTTACAAAATTCCTCATGGAGAAGTGGTTGACTTTGTTGTAACATCAGGTTGTTACATTAAGATTTACGACTTAGCGCATCAGCCATGACATTGGCTTTGCCCGGGGTGTAAGTTATTCCTAAGTCGTAATCCGAGATCAACTCGACCCAACATCGTTGTCTGAGATTCAAGTCCGGTTGGGTGAAGATATATTTCAAACTTTGGTGATCGGTGAAGATCTCGCAACGATTACCGAGAAGGTAATGTCGCCAAGTTTTAAGTGCATGGACTACAGCTGAAAGCTCTAGATCATGTGTGGGATAATTTTCCTCATGTGGGTGTAATTGCCGTGAAGCATAGGCAATTACCTGACGATCTTGCATGATTATGCAACCTAGTCCTTGTCGCGAGGCGTCGCAATAGATAATAAAGTCCTTGGAGAAATCAGGTGGTACCAGTACAGGAGCAGATGTCGGGCGTCTTTTCAGTTCCTGAAAGCTAAACTCGCACTGTGGGGTCCACTCGAACTTTTTATCTTTCTTGAGGAGTTCAGTTAGAGGTTTAGATGGAGCAGCGGCAATAGCTCGCTAAGCCAAGGAAGCTTCGAACTTGCTTGACCGTCTCAGGTGGAGTCCAATCAAGGACGTCTTGAACTCGCTCGGTATTGACAGCAATACCCTTACCAGAGATTACATGGCCTAGATAGGTCACTTCTGGAAACCAAAATTCACAATTGGAGAATTTGGCATAAAGGCGATGCTCTCGAAGTTTCGTCATTACCAGCCTTAGATGTTCGGCATGTTCCTCTTCATTCTTGGAGTAGATGAGTATGTCATTGAGGTATACTATGACGAATTTATCCAAATACTCCATGAAGACCGAGTACATTAACCGAGAGAAGATGGCTGGGGCATTGGTTAAACCGAAGGACATAACGGTGTACTCGTATTGGCCATAACGAGTAACGAAGGCCGTTTTGGGAATGTCCCCATTTCTAATTTTGATTTGATGGTAGCCCAACCTTAAATCCATCTTGGAAAAGACTGAGGATCTAGTGAGCTGGTCATACAGATCGTTGATCCTGGGAAGCGGATACTTATTCTTGATAGTGACCAAGTTGACAGGTCGGTAATCTACAACCATCTGATCCTTTCCATCCTTCTTCTTGACGAAGAGGACGGGGCAAGCCCAAGGAGAGGAACTAGGACGGATGAAGCCCTTTTTCAAGGACTCACCGAGTTGGTTCTTAAGCTCGGCTAGTTCTAAGGGTGCCATCTTATAGGGTCTTCTAGAAATTTGAACGGTTCCTGGAACAAGGTCTATCACAAACTCGACACCCCTGTCAGGTGGAACACCTGGCAGTTCTTCTGGAAAGACATCCGGAAGTCCCGGACTACCGTAATATCTTCAAGGTCTAGAACGGGGTTGGCATTTAGGGAGTGGCGCTTGGCCACTCGAGTTAAGACATTGACTGTCTTGCCCGATGGGTGAGTAAGTTGAACGGTTCTAGTGGCACAATCAATCTTAGCGTAATGAGCTGACATCCAGTCCATACCCAAGATGATGTTTATGTCCGAGGACTTGAGAGCTATTAAGGATGCAAGGAAGACAAGTCTATCGACAAGAATTTAGTTCCCATGGCTTACTCTAGAAGTTTGCCATTTGGAACCCGGAGTTTGAATTACCATGGAAGTGGGCATGTCACAGAATGTCGTGTTATGCAATCGAGCATAGTTCTCGGATACGAATGAATGAGATGCTCCAGTATCGAAAAGAATAGATGCCGGATGGCAATTAACAAGGAGCGTACCAAGGACGACGTTAGGATACTCATGAGCCTCCTCGGCTGAGACACAGTTGACATGGCCACGTGCAGTGGTGACTGGCTTGGCGTAGAATGTCTTTCCCGCTGGCTTACCACGGCCAACGGACTTTCCAGACTGATTGGGGTTGTTGTTCTGGGGACACTCTCGACTATAGTGACCCGGCTCTCCACACTTGAAGCATGTCACAACATTGGGGCATGGAGCAGCATTAGAAGCGGGGCCACCATAGGGCTTGGACGGTGCAAACTGCTGGTTGGGACGAGGCGCCTCAAAGGATGGCCTCGGAATTAACCTGGGTAGCTGTGCCGTGCTTGGAATCCACACCCGGCGCTTCTGAGATCCAGAGCCGGATGAAGAGCCAAAATCACGGGAGTGCTTGCGTGAAGCATCATAGTCAGACTGGCCTGTCTCAGCACTGATGGCTTTATTGACCAACTTCTGAAAGGAGGTGCACTCGTGCAGACGAAGATCGCGGCGAAGCTCAGGGCTAAGTCCCATGCGGAACCTTGCCTGCTTCTTAGCATCGGTAGATACTTCTTCAGGAGGATATCGTGCCAGATTCCCAAATTCACGACTATATGCATCCATAGTCAGTCTTCCTTGGGTGAAATTGCAGAACTCTTCCCTCTTGCGATCTATGAGACCTTCCGGATGTGATGCTCACGGAAAGCCTCAATGAATTCATCCCAAGTAGTGATTTGGCCGACCGGGCGCATAGCCTCAAAGTTTTCCCACCAAAGACTAGCAGGGCCTTCGAGGTGATATGCAGCATAAGTAACCTTATCAGCTTCGGCTACGTTGGCAGAATGTAGCTTGTGGGTGATGCTGCGAAGCCAGTCATCCGCATCGAGGGGCTCGACGGAATGGTTAAACTTTGGTGGGTACAACTTGATGAAGTCATTGATTGACACCAAGTCATTTCGCTGATGGAGAGTGGTGTTCTGCTCAATCCGCTCTAGCAAGCGGTTAGTCTCACGCTTGTTTCTTTCCGCCTCCAGCATCACTTCGGCCAGAGAAGGCGGGTGAGGCATATTTTGACCCCTAACTGCACTGGCTTCCCCCTGCTTCGGGGCAGCAGGGTTGCTGCGGGTGTTGACCATCCTAGGAGAAAACAAAACAATAGTTTAGATAAAGGGTGGCACAAACTTAGCAAGGAAGTGCAGAATGTAATGGATAACATGGAATGCTAAGATGTTCGTTGCATGACATGGTAATATAGAAACTGCCATATATATACCATTGGTCATACACACCGTACATAGTTTAGTACAAGCCCAGGCTAGAGTACAACTACGGTGAAAGACATTACATCTCATCGGAGGCATTCCAAGCTCCTATACATTATTTGTCTACACCTCCGGAATTGATTACACACTAAGTCATATTCCACATGTCACGCAGGACAGTGGAGATACAACTATTACAATACTAGTGATACTACTACTAACTCAGACAGCTCCGTAGTAGTCCTCATAGAAGTCACCTCTGTAGCCTGGAAGTTCAACGTGATCATTCGGGAACAGACAGTCCTGAGGAGCTTGTGGACGAAAGGGGCTAGGATGAGGTCTTGGACCAACAAACGATGGCCTGCGGGGACCACGAGGTGGGTTGATGCCTCCCACATCACGCCAATCCACCATGTCTGGCAGAGCAGATCTCACAGGATACAGATCAATCGTATCCATACATCCAGCTTGCACAACAGGTGCAAACCGAGTCAAAGTCGCCCAATGATCAGCACGGGTGTTGAAAAGCTCCAGTCTCAAGGCCCGATTCTCTCGGTCCTTATCCTCGAGCATCTCGGCAGTGGTGCAAGTTAGTGAGTCCTCACGTGTGGAGTCAGCATAGATAGCCTGGAGATACCCTTGCGCTCCCGGGAGTGAAGCTGGCATATAACGGAAGTCGGTGTTCCGAAGCAGGCCAGTCCGGACTGGCATGATGGTCATCATGGAATAGGCAGCATCCTGCACAGCCATCTCAACAGTAACCCCGAGTCCATAGGAACAGTGGAGGGGCACGGTAGATCCAGGATAAGAAGGAAATATCCTGACGATGCAGAAATATTGACTTTGATTAAATTCTCGGCATTGCTCTTCGACAGTGTATTCGGGATACCAATGGTAACCCGTCTCAATCAATACCCGGACTATCATATCAGTATGAACGGGCACATCGAGGCACCGGGTGAGGCGAACCACTTGGTTTTGAGCACAAGTGGCCATCTGAAAGCACAACCACAATGCAAAGACATTAGAATTTCTAGGGAAAATTGGACAACATAATAGCTGTAAATGCTCAGAAAAAGATTTGAGACATCCACAACAGTTTGCAGCACCACTCAACAACATCATATAAAGGTTCTGATTCAACTAGCAACATACTAAAAGTGGTAGAAACTGAATTGAGGCTGGTAACCAACAATCGTATAAGTTAATACAGATTAGTAACACGTGAACCTGACAGAAGAAGAGAGCCTAGTCCTTAACCCACGTTGAATGAGAAGAGAATGACTCAGATCAGAGAGCATAAGGTAAAGGAGTAAAAAGAGCCTTACATTCCCTCCCACAATCAATTCCCCTACATATAACTAAAGCATTTCTAGACTCGACATCGACCAGTTTGGCTCAACGAACCTATAGGCAGTCCGGCTCTAATGCCAACGCTGTCAGGACCCCGATTCCAAGTCACATTGATCTAGCCGGTAACACCTCATATCACATTGCGGCCTCACGCATGGTATCCCCACGGGTGTCGCCTTACCATGGCCCGGTACCATTTGCGCCTTTTGGCTCACGTATATGATAGTGTCGCTAGCATCCATATGACAGAGAACCCGGGCCGACATGGCTAGTCGAGAACCCAAAGCGGCACAGACCTATGGAGACAGGCATACATGAATCACATCGAGCATGTCGGTCATCAGTGAGTGAATCCGGGCTATAGCACTGGGCTAACAGGACTCTGGATGTCACCGCGTGACATTTCCCTGAAGGGAAAGACATAGGAACGAAGTGAAACACATGCCGGCCAGTCAAGTGTCCTAAGCAGTAGTGCTGGGCTAGCAGGACTCCGGTGAACCGGGCTGTAGCGGACTACTATGGCTCGAGGAACACTAGACTACATTTCCCCATAAGAAAGGCTGCCAAGGATAAACAACTAGATTGTTGGATCCCACACATACCAAGCATTTCAATCATACACACAATATGCTCGATATGTGTCAATACAACAGGGCATCACAACAAAACTCTACAACTCAAGTACTTTATTTAAAGGCCCCAGAGAGCCATACATAACATGTTCATATAGGTAGGGGTCACATGACCCGACACTCAAGTCATACAAGCATACAAGCACATGCGGAAGCAAATAGTCTGAGTACAGACACTAGAAAGAAAGAAGGCTTCTCGAAGCCTGTCTATCTACATAGGGCCCTCCATGGCCAGGATCACCACCTGGGTGGCAAGTCACTCATCGACGTCGAGATCTACATAAAACCCATCGGAGGGGGCGGTGTTGTCGTCTGAAAACAGTAATTAAACAAACATGAGTACAAAGGTACTCAGCAAGTCTTACATCAGAACCTACTATACATGCTCATTCTCAAGAAGGTGGTGGAGTTATTGCAGCAAGCCAGCTTTGTCTCTTGGCTAAACTATCCTATGGGACACCACTTAGTAAAGTAGTTTTCGCACACGAGTCCACTAATCACCAACACAATACACCACCGGGGATCCTCCCTCGTCATCCTATGAGAGGGCCATCCTCGGTACTCACACTTATCTTGAGTCTTTTAGTAGTATCCATTAACTTGTCTATGAACTGTATAGGCAACCAAGTAGTCCTTTACCGCGGACGCGGCTATTCGAATAGATGATGTTAACCCTGCAGGGGTGTACTCCTTCATACATGCTCTCACCACTTACCGTCGTTTACACGACATGTACTCGGCAACCTTCAAGCGGAAACCCAACGAGGGTGTCAGCCACGGCCTACCTAAAAACTCAATCCTCTAGTCCAGGGTTATCGCCTATCCAGGTTCCATCCGCAGGGAGTCCGGCCGAGGTTTCCACATACGGCCCCGAATGATGTGAAAAGGGTTCCCGAGACACCAAACGGGTGACTCGATACACCGTGCCACAGTGTATCTACCGCAACATAGCCCACCCCTAGGGTCAGCGCTACGCACGGCCGCCAACACATAACCTACAAACACTAGAAACTAATTGCAACTCCTGGACAGAGTACTAGGGTGATTAAGAAGCCGAGAGGGTCAATTAAGGATCCCAATGCATGGTAGTAGATGATTCTTAAAATCACACATACAGATCTCAGTTCTTAGGGACGGCCTCAATGAAACAACCCACCATGTACTCCTACATGGCCTCTCATCGATACCTTTACCAAATCATGTTCAACACATCCCTCACATTACCGACATAATCATTTCACTCTAGCCCATCACCCAGATGAACCAGACCTGACACAACTCTAAGCATAGCATGCATAGCAAGGTAGGAAACACATACAAGGCTCAATCAACTCCTACACATGCTAGTGGGTTTCATCTAGTTACTGTGGCAATGACAGGTCATGCAGAGGATAAGGGTTCAACTACCGTAGCACACAACAGTTTGAAACATTGTTGTCTTAATGCAGTAAATGAGAGCAGAGGCGAGAACATGGGATTGTATCGATATGATCAATGGGGCTCCTTGCCTGATGTAGTGGTAGTAGGGTACTGCCCTTCAGACGGATATTCGGGGTTATCCTCGGAGGCAGAACCTACCACGAAAGACACACCGAACATAATCAACACATGACAATATGCAACAATATGATGCATGCTATGACATGGCAAGATGAATGTGTCTTGGCCTAATGCAAGCTAAAACAGAAAGGAATGAACCCATTTGAATCAAAGATTAAAATGTTAGTTCATTTAACATAGCCATATTAGTGCATTATTTTATTTTGCTTAAACAGCAAGGTTATCTTGTTCTGTCATACATGAAACCATTACCAATGAATAGATTGAATTTTTCTGATCAAAATTCATATATAAATCTTTTCATTTGGAGTTACAGATTAATTTCTATGATTTTTAGAAGTTTTGGCTATTTTCTGGAATTTCCTATATAAAAAATGAATCCAGAAAATGAATAATTGCGTCAGCACTGCGGCACTGTGACGTCAGTGAGTCAAAGGCGCCAGGGGCAGTCAAACCTGACTGGTGGGCCCTGTCTGTCAGTGTCTCAGCTAACTAACAAGATTAAGTTAATACTAACTAACTGTCAGTGGGGCCTGGGCCCACATGTCAATGACCTAAACTAATTATAATTAGTTAACACTAATCCTAAACTAATTAACAGGCATGCCCCACCTATCATAAGCTCAGGGGGAGTCAACCTGGGCCCACATGGGTCAGGCATGGTCAACTCATCGGTCAGCGGGTCAAAGCCTGCCGGCATTTTGCCACCGGCGAGGCTAGACGCGGCGGCGCGCTGCGGGATTTGCCCACAGGGCATCATTTGCTGCGCGGAGAGCAGCTATGGGAAGCTGGTGCTCGCCCGCATCCAGCCGTGGTGATGGCTTGGCCGGGGAGTGGCCGGAGCATCGCCGACGATGAGCTTGGCGGAGGCCGAAGCTCGGGTCAGCTCGTGCACGTGGCTGCAGTGGCCTAGGCGGCATGGCGCTTGCACCTACAACATCTACGCGATGCAGTGAGTGTGACCTGCACAAGCCTGTGACCAAAAGGTCACTGGAGCATCGCCGGCAACATGGTCAGGCGGTGGTGCGTTCGGACGGAAAAGGCACGTCGGCTACAGTGCTCTAGCGACGAAGCGGAGAGAAGGGGGAGGAGCAGTAGCTCACTCGGAAGCCGCAGAGAAGGTCAGCGTGCTCGGGGAAGGCTCGGTGCGGTCGGAACAGTGATGAGGATCTCGGCGGCCCGAGGTTGAAGACGACGGCGGCGGGGACGATGCAGGGGCTCTGGCGTCGTGCGGCTTGGCTAGTCAACGTAGTTGACGACGGTGAACCGTCCGGACACGGTGAGAGGGCGCGGGGACGGTGTTGGACGTGGCTGCGGCGAGCGGCGGCGATGGTGACATCTCAGGCGACGTCGGGGAGGGCGAGAGAGAGAGGAACCAGAGGGAAGAGCGAATGTCTGTGAGGTCGGGGAGAGAGAGGGGGGTCGTCCCACGTCGACAGCTCGACGAGGGGAGTGGCGAGGCGGCGAGCAGCTGTGTGGCGCGCATGCTGTGCTCACCTTCGAGGAGCTGCTTGCCTTCCTGGCCAAGCCAAGCAGCTCGCTGGAGAGTTGGCTGGGCTGGGCCGGCAGGTGGGCCTGCTGGGGTGGGCGCCAGGTAAGCTTTCTCTTTCTCTCTTTTCCTATTTGTTTTCTTTTTCTATTTTTTTGTAACTTTAGGGCTTTATTAAAAATACTTTGGCACTTACTAAAATCCTGAAAATAATTGTGGGCTCTGTTGGGATTATTCCTAACAGCCCTCACTTAACTCCAGAATTATTTGGGCATTTAAAATATTTTATAGCATTTAAATGCCCAAATTCAAATACTTATGATTTAATTCAAAGAATCCAGAATGTCCTAGAAAAGAGTGCACCATTTTTGCCAGGGGTTTTAACCCAATCGAGAAATGATGAACATTTTGTGAAGGGCATTTTGGGTTCATTGAAAATAATTTTATTAAACCCTAGTTGTTTCCAGGGGGTTGCTGGGGGTTCTGTCATCCCCATTTCAAGTTTCTATAAAAGTAGACATGATGCAACACTCTAATGCATGAACTAGCTAGGGTGTGACAACTCACCCCCACTCAAAAGAATCTCGTCCCGAGATTTAGGATCCTCCAGGAAGAAAGTGGGGTACTCGAGTCGAAGACGATCCTCCCTTTCACAAGTGGCTTCTTTCTCGGAATGGTGTGACCATTGAACCTTGAGAAACTTGATATTATGTCGTTGAGTGGTACGCTCGGCTTGATCAAGGATACAAACGGGATATTCCCTATATGAGAGGTTATCTTGTAGATCAAGCGTTTCGTGGTCCACTCCACGGATAGGATCCGCGAAGCAACGCCTGAGTTGAGAAACGTGGAAGACATCGTGAACTCTGGAAAGATGCGAAGGTAGTTCCAATTGGTAGGCAACTTCTCCTCGTTTGGCAAGAATGCGAAAGGGTCCAATAAAACGAGGAGCCAATTTGCCTTTGATACCGAAACGATGGGTTCCCTTTAACGGAGTAACCCGAAGGTAAGCCTTCTCACCGACAACATAAGTCATGAGCTTATGTTTACGATCATATTGGCTCTTTTGACGAGATTGGGCTGTTTTCAATTTCTCACGAATAACGCGAACCTGCTCCTCTGCTTCCTGAATCATATCCAGGCCAAAGAGTTGTCTTTCCCCGGTTTTTGACCAGTTAAGAGGCGTTCGACATTTTCGTCCATAGAGAACTTCGAAAGGAGCTTTGCCCAAGCTAGCTTGATAACTATTATTATAAGCAAACTTCGCGAATGGAAGGCATTTCTCCCAACCCATTCCGAATGAGATGACAGAAGCTCGGAGCATTTCTTCCAAAATTTGATTGACTCGCTCTACTTGACCACTTGATTGAGGATGGAAGGGGGTTCTAAAAGAGAGACGAGTTCCCATAGCATTTTGGAAACTTTCCCAAAATCGAGAGGTGAAGAGACACCATGAAGCGACACTATGGTCTGAGTTAATTTCCAATGGGACACCATGAAGCGACACTATTCGGGAGATGTATAATTCAGCTAGCTGGCTAGCAGTGATACTCTCACGAACAGGTAGGAAATGGGCTACTTTGGAAAGATGGTCGATCACGACGAAGATGGCATTATTCCCTCTCTTGGTCCTGGGAAACCCATTAATGAAATCCATACTGATTTTATCCCATTTCCACTCAGGAATAGCCAAAGGTTGAAGGGTGCCAGCAGGCCGTTGGTGCTCTGCTTTAACACGACGACAGATGTCGCAACTAGCAATGTATTGAGCAATTTCTCTCTTCATCCTAGTCCACCAAAACCTCTGCCGTAGGTCTTGATACATTTTGGTACTACTGGGATGAATGGTGAGAGGGGATTCATGAGCATCCTTAAGAATCAATTGGCGTAAATGTTGTTTCTTGGGAACCACCAAACGGTTCTCGAAGAAGACAACACCTCGCTCATCCATGGAAAAACATTTAGCAACTCCGCTAGCGATGTTCTCCTTAATCCGGGATACGCCCTTATCATACCGCTGGGCGGTTATGATCTGATCCATAAGGTTAGGCTTCGCCACCAGGGTGGATAGGAAACCTTGAGGAATAATGTGAAGATTAAGCTTACAAAATTCCTCATGGAGAAGTGGTTGACTTTGTTGTAACATCAGGTTGTTACATTAAGATTTTCGACTTAGCGCATCAGCCATGACATTGGCTTTGCCCGGGGTGTAAGTTATTCCTAAGTCGTAATCCGAGATCAACTCGACCCAACATCGTTTTCTGAGATTCAAATCCGGTTGGGTGAAGATATATTTCAAACTTTGGTGATCGGTGAAGATCTCGCAATGATTACCGAGAAGGTAATGTCGCCAAGTTTTAAGTGCATGGACTACAGCTGCAAGCTCTAGATCATGTGTGGGATAATTTTCCTCATGTGGGTGTAATTGCGGTGAAGCATAGGCAATTACCTGACGATCTTGCATGAGTATGCAACCTAGTCCTTGTCGGGAGGCGTCGAAATAGATAATAAAGTCCTTGGAGAAATCAGGTGGTACAAGTACAGGAGTAGATGTCAGGCGTCTTTTCAGTTCGTGAAAGCTAAACTCGCACTGCCCACAGTGCGAGTTTTTATCTTTCTTGAGGAGTTCAGTTAGAGGTTTAGCAACCTTGGAGAAATTCTCGATGAAGCGGCGGCAATAGCTCGCTAAGCCAAGGAAGCTCCGAACTTGCTTGACCGTCTCAGGTGGAGTCCAATCAAGGACGACTTGCACTCGCTCGGGATTGATAGCAATACCCTTACCAGAGATTACATGGCCTAGATAGGTCACTTCTGGCAACCAAAATTCACAATTGGAGAATTTGGCATAAAGGCGATGCTCTCGAAGTTTCGTCAATACCAGCCTTAGATGTTCGGCATGTTCCTCTTCATTCTTGGAGTAGATGAGTATGTCATCGAGGTATACTACGACGAATTTATCCAAATACTCCATGAAGACCGAGTTCATTAACCGGGAGAAGGTGGCTGGGGCATTGGTTAAATCGAAGGGCATAACGGTGTACTCGTATTGGCCATAACGAGTAACGAAGGCCGTTTTGGGAATGTCCCCATTTCTGATTTTGATTTGATGGTAGCCCAACCTTAAATCCATCTTGGAAAAGACTGAGGATCTAGCGAGCTGGTCATACAGATCGTTGATCCTGGGAAGCGGATACTTATTCTTGATAGTGACCAAGTTGACAGGTCGGTAATTGAGGGAGTCCTGGATTAGGGGGTGTTCGGATAGCCGGACTATACCTTTAGTCGGACTCCTGGACTACGAAGATATAAGATTGTAGACTTCGTCCCGTGTCCGGATGGGACTTTCCTTGGCGTGGAAGGCAAGCTTGGCAATGCGATATTCAAGATCTCCTACCACTGTAACCGACTCTATGTAACCCTAACCCTATCCTGTGTCTACATAAACCGGAGGGTTGTAGTCCGTAGAGGATCAACTCCATACACAATCATACCATAGGCTAGCTTCTAGGGTTTAGCCTCCTTGATCTCGTGGTAGATCTACTCTTGTACTACCCATATCTTCAATATTAATCAAGCAGGAGTAGGGTTTTACCTCCATTGAGGGGGCCCGAACCTGGGTAAAACAAAGTGTCCCCAGTCTCATGTTACCATCCGGCCTAGATGCACAGTTCGGGACCCCGTACCCGAGATCCGCCGGTTTTGACACCGACATTGGTGCTTTCATTGAGAGTTCCTCTGTGTCTTTGCCTTTAGGCCCGATGGCTCCTTCGATCTTCAACAACGATGCGGTCCGGGGTGAGACTTTCCTCCCCGGATAGATCTTCGTCTTCGGCGGCTTCACACTACGGGCCAATTCGCTTGGCCACCTTGAGCAGATCGGAAGCTACGCCCCTGGCCATCAGGTCAGGGTTGGAAGCCTAAACTACACGGCTGACATCCGCGGAGACTTGATCTTCGACGGATTCAAGCCACAGCCAAGCGTGCCGCACTGTCTCAATGGGCACAATATAGCTCTGCTGCCGAACAGTGCCTTGGAGGCCGCACACGAATCGGTTTCGACCATTGATTCGAAACCTACTGCGCCGATCAAGGATCAGCGGTTGGACGCTGCCTCAGGGGCTGCGATCTCAGAGGCGATCGAGCCAAACTCCAGCCCCGCACTCCGCATGGCCCGTGACTCCGAGGAGCCGGATCCCTCTCCAAACTCCGAGCCCCCCGCGCCCCTGCCAATCGAATCCGAGTGGGCACCGGTAATGGAGTTCACCGCAGTGGACATCTTTCAGCATTCGCCTTTTGGTGACATCCTGAATTCTCTTAAGTCTCTCTCTTTATCAGGAGATCCCTGGCCGGACTACGGTCAGCAAGGGTGGGATACGGACGGTGAGGAAATTCAAAACCCACCCACCACCCACTTTGTAGCCACTGTCGATGACTTAACCGACATACTTGACTTCGGCTCCGAAGACATCGACGGCATGGACGACAATATAGGAGATGAACAGGAACCAGCACCTGTAGGGCGCTGGAAAGCCACCTCGTCATACGACATATACATGGTGGATACTCCAACAGATGGAGATGGCGATGGAACAATGGGGGATAACGCCCCCAAGAAACAGCCAAAGCGCCGGCGTCAGCGGCGCGGCTCTAAATCCCGCCAAAGCAAAAATGGTGATTCCGGCACGGGAGATAATACTACCCCAGACAACGCCGAAGAACACCCAGCTCAGCAAGATTCGGCACAGGAAGATGGAGAAGCCAGCCCTCACGAGAGAGCGGCAGACCAAGAGGTCGAGGATGATAACTATAGGCCTCCCTCCGAAGACGAGGCAAGCCTCGATGACGACGAATTCGCCATACCATCAGACCCCGCCGAACAAGAGCGTTTTAGACGCAGGCTTTTAGCCACGGCAAGCAGCCTCATGAAAAAGCAGCAATAGCTTAGAGCTGCCCAAGATTTGCTAACTGACAGATGGACTGAAGTCCTTGCGGCCGAAGAGTATGAACTCGAACGCCCCTCCAAGAGTTACCCGAAGCAAAGGCCGCTACCCCGATCAGAGGAGGAAGCACCTACATCACCAGCGCATGACATGGCAGACCGGCCACGCAGTGGCCGTGACAGAGAGGCCGCTCAGCCCTCCACCCAAGCCATGCCCCGACGCCGCACAACTAAGGCATGGGAAAATGCGCCCGACCTGCGAGACATACCGGAGGATAAAGCAAGACAAACAAGATCGATCTACGAATCGCGCAGGCGCCCTACGGCATGTGACAATGATCTTCACTCCGGATACAACAAATCCGGCCGGGCCGAACACAACAGACATAGCTCTTCCGAGCTGCGTCGTGATATAGCCCAGTACAGAGGCGCCGCACACCCGCTATGTTCACGAATGAAGTAATGGATCATAAAATCCCAGAGGGCTTCAAACCCATAAACATCGAATCATACGATGGCACCACAGACCTGGCGGTATGGATCGAGGACTATCTCCTTCACATCCACATGGCACACGGCGATGATCTACACGCCATCAAGTACCTCCCGCTCAAACTTAAAGGACCGGCCCGGCATTGGCTTAACAGCTTGCCAGCAGACTCAATCGGTTCTTGGCAGGACCTGGAAGCCGCATTCCTCGATAACTTCCAGGGCACTTACATACGACCGCCGGATGCCGACGACTTAAGCCACATAATTCAGCAGCCAGAAGAATCAGCCAGACAATTCTGGACATGGTTCCTAACAAAGAAAAACCAGATAGTCGACTGTCCGGACGCAGAGACCCTAGCAGCCTTCAAGCATAACATCCGCGACGAGTGGCTTGCCCGGCACCTGGGACAGGAAAAGCCGAAATCCATGGCAGTAGTCACGACACTCATGACCCGCTTTTGCGCGGGAGAAGACAGCTGGCTGGCTCGCAGTAACAACTTATCAAAGAACCCTGGTGATTCAGATACCAAGGACAAAAGTGGCAGGACACGTCAGAATAAGCAAAAACGCCGCGTTAACAAGCGACAGTAATGAAGAGATGGCAGTCAATGCCGGATTCAGAGGCTATAAATCTGGTCAGTGGAAAAAGTCTTTCAAAAAGAATACTCAGGGCCCGTCCAGTTTGGACCGAATACTCGATCTCTTGTGCCAGATGCACGGCACCCCCGAAAAGCCAGCCAATCACACTAACAGGTATTATTGGGTGTTCAAGCTGGCAGGCAAGTTAGGAGCCGAAAACAAAGACAAGGGGCTGCACAGCGACGACGAAGAGCCCAAGCCGCCGAACAACAATGAGAAGGGCTTTCCCCCACAAGCGCGGACGATGAACATGATATACGCAACCCACATTCCCAAGCGGGAGCGGAAGCGTGCGCTGCTAGACGTATACACGATGGAGCTAGTTGCCCCAAAGTTCAACCCATGGTCCTCCTGCCCGATCACCTTTGATCGAAGGGACCATCCCACTAGCATCCGTAATGGCAGCTTCGCTGCATTGGTTCTCAACCCAATCATCGACGGATTTCACCTCACAAGAGTCCTCATGGACGGCAGCAGTAGCCTGAACCTGCTTTATCAGGACACAGTGCGGAAAATGGGCATAGATCCCTCAAGGATCAAACCCACAACAGCGACCTTTAAAGGCGTTATACCAGGTGTAGAAGCCAACTGTACAGGCTCAGTAACACTTGACGTGGTCTTCGGATCCCCGTATAATTTCCGAAGTGAAGAGTTAATCTTCGATATAGTCCCGTTTCGCAGTGGCTATCACGCCCTGATCGGACGAACCGCATTCGCAAAATTCAATGCGGTACCGCATTACGCATATCTCAAACTCAAGATGCCAGGCCCTCGAGGAGTAATCACGGTCAACGGAAACACCGAACGCTCCCTCTGTACGGAGGAGCATACGGCGGCTCTAGCAGCGGAGATACAAAGTAGCCTTCTTAGGCAATTCCCCAGTCCGGCCATTAAAAAGCCAGACACCGCCAAGCGCGCCCGGAGTAACCTACAGCAGGACCGCCTGGCACACTCTGAGCAAGCGTAGCAATGCGGCCCCAACCCTAGCGTTCGCGACCTAGCGAAACCAGTACCTCGCGTACACAATTACGCCCTTGAAATACCATGGGCACAAGGGAAGGGGCACAATAAATGGCACGCCCAACATACGGCTTAAAACATACTGGGGGCTACCGGATTCTTTTTTAATTTTATCTTACTTTCAGGACTCCATACTTCGGACAACCTGTTCGGCAACTCGACTGCCGCACAAACGATGCAAGATCCAGGGAGGCAGACAAGCCATGCCCCATTATGGAACTCCCAGGTGGTCTCTGTTACGAGCGGTATACCTATTTTAAATACAATTCCACGGCCTGCCCCTGGTCAGGACATACTGAATAGTCCAATATCTTTTGCTTATCGCACTATTTGTATCGTTCGGCTTTGATAAATAGCCTCTCTATAAACAATGCTTAGCTTCTCTTCTATTTTTTGCATTACTCTATTTTATATATGTTCATTAATGACATGTTGCACCCGTACACTATGGTACGACAAGTACGCCAGGGCTTCAGTACCCTTTAATATGGTGTGAGAAGTCCGTACACTTTCACAATATGCATCGGCTCCGAATCATGATTTGGGTCAATAGTTGGGTTTGCCCGGCTCCTATGTTTTGGTGCCTTACGTTCCGCTATATCGGCTAAGGTAGCACTAGGAGAACCACTGCGATTGTGCCCGGTTGAGCTGGGCTAAGCACCTCAGTGGAGAAAGCTAAAACTGACTGTCATGATGAGGCGAGAGACCGGTCGCTGTTCGAGAGGTTTTTCGGGTCCCTAAAGGCCTATGCCGCTTCGAGAGAGGAGCTGGATAACCCCAGCCAAGGCGTCGATAGCGCCCCGAACTCGGTCTTCCGAACTAGGGGCTTCGCTGAAATTTAAAATTATAAAGTTCTATGGCTAAGTGAGAGTGTCCAAGCATTATAGTCCGATTGCCTGCTTCGCCGTGCTGAGCGCCTCCCTCGAAGGACCCAACTATGGGAAAAAGAGTGCTCAGGTTTATCCCTGAACACCCCAACACTAGTGGCATGGGGCAGAAGCCGACGACTGGCCATCTCTCAATTTTTTGATAAACGGCCACACAGAAAATAATATTTTAAATTCAACAAGCATTGCTTAAGCGCCTATGAACAAGTTTTTAGCGCACAGGATAAAAATGAGCGAGTTTATTCAAAAATTACATCCTTGGTACATTCATCTGCCACAAGGCAAGCACCCGCAAGAACATCCTTGTAATAGTTCTCGGGCATGCGATGCTCCTTCCCCGGCGGTGGCCCGTCCTTCACAAGCTTCTCACCGTCTAGCTTACCCCAGTGCACCTTTACATGGGCAAGGGCCCTACGGGCACCTTCGATGCAGACGGCGCGCTTGAGGACCTCGAGGCTTGGACAGGCCTCCACCAGCCGCCGCACCAGCCCGTAGTAGCTCCCAGGCAGGGCCTCTCCGGGCCATAGCCGAACTATGAAGCCCTTCATGGCCTGTTTGGCCGCCTTGTGGAGTTCGACCAGCTGTTTCAGCTGGTCGCTCAAGGGCACAGGGTGTCCGGCCTCAGCATACTGAGACCAGAACACCTTCTCCGACGAGCTGCCCTCTTCAGCTCGGTAGAATGCGGCGGCATCGGATACGCTGCGGGGAAGATCTGCGAATGCCCCTGGAGAACTCCGGATTCGGGTAAGTAACAAGTAGTTTACTTTTATATTTCTGCTTTGCATAAAGAATGCCTTACCCGCTGTTATCTTCTTCATATCCTCCAACTCTCGGAGGGCCTTTTGGGCTTCGGCCTTGGCAGACTTGGCAGTCTCAAGGGCCGCCGCGAGCTCGGACGCTCGGGTCTCTGACTCAAGCTCCAAACTCTCATGTTTTCTCATGAGAGCCTGAAGCTCTTGCTGCACCTCGCCGACCTGAGCCCCAAGTTTTTCTCGCTCGGTGCGCTCCGCGGCCGTTTTCTTTTCGGCCTCAGACAGCGCCTGCTTGAGGGTCGCCACCTCAGTCGTGGCCCCTACAATAAGCAGTACAATCCTGTTATTTTTTGCAATCACGCCTCTCTATAGGCACTTACTTCTGTAAGGTATTTCTTACCTTCTTTCTCCTCGAGTTGCCGCTTGGCAAGGCCGAGCTCTTACTCGGACCGCTCGAGTCCCTGCTTCAGGACACCCACCTCCGCAGTCAGTGCGGTGGTGGACAGCAGCGAAGCCTGCATACGCATATTGACTCTTTATTGTTAGACTCCTGCGAAATTTAATAGATCCTCTATTCGGCTTTTCTTTCCGAACGCCAAATAGAGCATCAGGGGCTATTGTCTATGCGGTAATATTTTTACATATTTTTACTTACCTCGAAGCCTGTTAGGAGGCTAGCGCAAGCTTCACTCAGCCCGCTCTTGGCGGACTGGACCTTCTGGATCACCGTACTCATAATAGTACGGTGCTCCTCGTCGATGGAGGCGCCTTCAAGCACCTCCAGCAGATTGTCCGGCACCTCTGGTTGGACGGAGGTTGCCGGCTCAGAAGACTTGCTCCTCTTGGAAGGAGCTCGCCTACCGCAGTCCGGAATCGTTGAAGATTCCGGCACGGTGTCCGGCTTAAGGCCGGACTTGGAGCCCTGGGGGGTCTTGTCCCCTTTACTCCTGGAGTCCGGGAGGTTGCCTTGCGGCTCCTCCAGGACCACCTCCTCCTGCCCCAGAGCTTGTCGCGACGCCACTTCAGCGTCGTCCGCAGTGCGGGGGGAGACAGCAGGTGGAACGGAGTTCACGTCCGATGAATCCAGGGAGCCGCTCGACAATTCGTTGAGTTCGGCCCGGGGCGGGCTGCATAAGTATCATCGACATTAGGTAAAGCTGTGCGACAAAGGAACATCACAAGTTACTCTGATATCCGAACTTACGATTTAGCCGGACGCTTGGCCCTGTCCGGCCACTCCTCTTCGTCTTCTTCGGCGTCGGGGGAATAGTCTGGCGGAGGGGTCTTCCTCTTCCTGGACCCCTCGGCCTCCCCAGTTGGAGCGGCCTCCCTCTTCTTTCCTCCCCCCGCTGGAGGGGGAGAGGTTTCTTCTTCCTCCTCCTCGTTTTCATGGGAGGAGGGCATCTCAGACTCGCTGGATGACGAGTCCGACAACACCACATTACGGGTACTCTTTCGAGTCCCCGTGGTCTTCTTCTTCTTAGCCTTCTTCTCCGGCACCACATAAGGCACCGGAGTCAGCAGCTTCACCAGTAGAGCTGGGGCTGGGTCTTCGGGCAGCGGAGCCGGACAGTTAATCGGTTCGGCCATCGCCCACCAAGCCTGTCAAAGGTAAGGGAGTTTAGATCCCACATAGAGTCAAACTATGAAAAAAGCTTGAACATCCTGTAACAAGTGTAGATAGCATACCTTGCTAGCGTGACGCTGTGAGCTGTATCCGCGGTCCTCGGAAGCAGATGCGGGAGCCTCGGCGCCCTTGAATAGCATCTTCCAGGCATCTTCGTACGTTGTGTTGAAGAGCCTGCTGAGGGTTTGATGCTGCGCTGAGTCGAACTCCCACAGATTGAAATCCCGGTGTTGGCACGGGAGGATCCGGCGGACGAGCATAACCTGGATTATGTTGACAAGCCGGATTGGCTTGTTCACCAGGGACCGGATGCATGTTTGCAATCCGGTCACCTCTTTCTCGTCGCCCCATGATAGGCCCGTCTCTTTCCAGGACACAAGCCGCGTGGGGGGGTCCGGATCGGAACTCAGGGACCGCGGTCCATTCCAGATCACGTGGCTCGGTGATAT
The DNA here is from genome assembly GCF_003073215.2 of Triticum urartu. Taxonomy (NCBI): domain Eukaryota; kingdom Viridiplantae; phylum Streptophyta; class Magnoliopsida; order Poales; family Poaceae; genus Triticum; species Triticum urartu. The sequence continues at coordinate 20,986,901 of NC_053028.1, forward strand.
AAAACCACCCGGCTTGCCATCCCTTTGGGGTCTCCACGAAGGAGCCCTCGAACCATAGGGCGTTGGCCATCTTGCCCGCCATGCCGCCTCCGCACTCCGCCTGGCTGCCGCTCACCACCTTGGGCTTGACGTTGAAAGTCTTGAGCCAGAGGCCGAAATGGGGGCGGACGCGGAGAAAGGCCTCGCACACGACGATAAACGCCGAGATGTTGAGGATGATGTTCAGGGCCAGATTGTGGAAATCCAGGCCGTAGTAGAACATGAGCCCCAGACAAATGGATGGAGTGGAAAACCCAGTCCGCGGAGGAAGTGGACGAGAAATACCACCCTCTCATGGGGCCTTGGGGTGGGGATAAGCTGTCCCTTCTCGGGAAGCCGGTGCGCGATGTCCTTGGACAAATACGCGGCCTTCCTTAGCTTCTTGATTTTGTCCTCCGTAACGGTGGAGACCATCCATTTGCCTCCCGCTCCGGACATTGCTGGAGAAGGTTGAGGTGGGAAGTGCGAGCTTGGGCGCTGGAGCTCGGGTGCGCGGGAGATGGGTAGGCAAGGGAGGAAGAAGCGTAGGTAAATAGGGTGGATCCTTATCCCCTTATATAGGCGGATGCGGTTATGCATCCCCACTTGCCTAATAAAACTCGCTTGCCTCCCGGGCGCCGTGATAAATGGCACGGTTGGGTTACCCACATCCGTATTGATGAGAATCCCGTAAAAAGGGTACACGATCTCTGCTTTGACAAGACGTGCCAAGGAAACCACCTCGCAAAACATGCTGAGGTGGGGAAGTAAAAACAATTCAAGTAGAGGACTTGGCTGTAGTGTGATGGCGCACTGCAGAATACGTCAGCAGATTTGATTTGTGTTAATATTATTCTCTCTATAGCAATATGTGGAAACTTATTTTACAGAGCTGGACACTACTCTTGGTGATTACAATCTTCTATGAAGGACTTGGAGGAGGAACCTGCCTTGCAATGTCGAAGACAATTTGCGCCCCGGACTCGTCGTCATTGAAGCCTGGTTCAGGGGCTACTGAGGGAGTCCTGGATTAGGGGGTGTTCGGATAGCCAGACTATACCTTTAGCCGGACTCCTGGACTATGAAGATATAAGATTGAAGACTTCGTCCCATGTCCGGATGGGACTTTCCTTGGCGTGGAAGGCAAGCTTGGCGATGCGATATTCAAGATCTCCTACCATTGTTACCGACTCTGTGTAACCCTAACCCTATCCGGTGTCTATATAAACCGGAGGGTTGTAGTCCGTAGAGGACCAACTCCATACACAATCATACCATAGGCTAGCTTCTAGGGTTTATCCTCCTTGATCTCGTGGTAGATCTACTCTTGTACTACCCATATCTTCAATATTAATCAAGGAGGAGTAGGGTTTTACCTCCATCGAGAGGGCCCGAACCTGGGTAAAACAAAGTGTCCCCAGTCTCCTGTTACCATCCGGCCTAGACGCATAGTTCGGGACCCCCTACCCGAGATCCGCCGGTTTTGACACCAACAGTAATCTACAACCATCCGATCCGTTCCATCCTTCTTCTTGACGAAGAGGACAGGGTAAGCCCAAGGAGAGGAACTAGGACGGATGAAACCCTTTTTCAAGGACTCATCGAGTTCGTACTTAAGCTCGGCTAGTTCTAAGGGTGCCATCCTATAGGGTCTTCTAGAAATTGGAACGGTTCCTGGAACAAGGTCTATCACAAACTCGACATCCCTGTCAGGTGGAACACCTGGCAGTTCTTCTGGAAAGACATCCGGAAGTCCCGGACTACCGGAACATCTTCAAGGTCTGGAAGGGGGTTGGCATTTAGGGAGTAAAGCTGGCGCTTGGCCACTCGAGTTAAGACATTGACTGTCTTGCCTGATGGGTGAGTAAGTTGAACGGTTCTAGTGGCACAATCAATCTAAGCGTAATGAGCTGACATCCAGTCCATACCCAAGATGATGTTTATGTCTGAGGACTTGAGAGCTATTAAGGATTCAAGGAAGACAAGTCTATCGACAAGAATTTCGTTCCCATGGCTTACTCTAGAAGTTTGCCATTTGGAACCCGGAGTTTGAATTACCATGGAAGTGTGCATGTCCCAGAATGTCGTGTTATGCAATCGAGCATAGTTCTCGGATATGAATGCATGAGATGCTCCAGTATCGAAAAGAACAGATGTCGGATGCAATTAACAAGGAGCGTACCAAGGACGACGTTAGGATCCTCATGAGCCTCCTCGGCTGAGACATAGTTGACATGGCCACGTGCAGTGGTGACCGGCTTGGCGTAGAATGTCTTTCCCGCTGGCTTACCACGGCCAACGGACTTTCCAGACTGATCTGGGTTGTTGTTCTCGGGACACTGTCGACTATCGTGACCCGGCTCTCCACACTTGAAACATGTCACAACATTGGGGCATGGAGCAGCATTAGCAGCGGGGCCACCATAGGGCTTGGACGGTGCAAACTGCTGGTTGGGACGAGGCGCCTCAAATGATGGCCTCGGAATGAACCTGGGTGGCAGTGTCGTGCTTGGAATCCACACCCGGCGCTTCTAAGATCCAGAGCCGGATGAAGAGCCAAAATCACGGGAGTGCTTGCGTGAATCTTCATAGTTAGACTGGCCTGTCTCAGCACTGATGGCTTTATTGACCAACTTCCTAAAGGAGGTGCACTCATGCAGACGAAGATCATGGCGAAGCTCAGGGCTAAGTCCCTTGCGGAACCTTGCCTGCTTCTTAGCGTCGGTAGATACTTCTTCAGGAGCATATCGTGCCAGATTCCCAAATTCACGACTATATGCATCCATAGTCAGTCTTCCTTGGGTGAAATTGCAGAACTCTTCCCTCTTGCGATCTATGAGACCTTCCGGGATGTGATGCTCACGGAAAGCCTCAATGAATTCAGCCCAAGTAGTGATTTGGCTGACCGGGCGCATAGCTTCAAAGTTTTCCCACCAAAGACTAGCAGGGCCTTCGAGGTGATAGGCAGCATAAGTAACCTTATCAGCTTCGGCTACGTTGGCAGAACGTAGCTTGTGGGTGATGTTGTGACGCCAGTCATCCGCATTGAGAGGCTCAACGGAATGGTTAAACTTTGGTGGGTACAACATGATGAAGTCATTGATTGACACCAAGTCATTTCGCTGATGGCGTGCAGTGTTCTGCTCAATCCGCTCCAGCAAGCGGTTAGTCTCACGCTTGTTTATTTCCGCCTCCAGCATCACTTCGGCCAGAGAAGGCGGGTGTAGCAGATTTTCACCCCTAACTGCACTGGCTTCCCCCTACTCCGGGGCAGCAGGGTTGCTGCGGGTGTTGACCATCCTAGGGGAAAACAAAACAACAGTTTAGATAAGGGTGGCACAAACTTAGCAAGGAAGTGCAGAATGTAATGGATAACATGGAATGCTAAGATGTTCGTTGCACGACATGGTAATATAGAAACCGCCATATATATACCATTGGTCATACACACCGTACATAGTTTAGTACAAGCCCAGGCTAGAGTACAACTACGGTGAAAGACATTACATCTCATCGGAGGCATTCCAAGCTCCTATACATTATTTTCTACACCTGCGGAATTGATTACACACTAAGTCATATTCCACATGTCACGCAGGACAGTGGAGATACAACTATTACAATACTAGTGATACTACTACTAACTCAGACAGCTCCGTAGTACTCCTCATAGAAGTCACCTCCATAGCCTGGAAATTCAACGTGATCATTCGGGAACAGACGGTCCTGAGGAGCTTGTGGATGAAAGGGGCTAGGATGAGGTCTTGGACCAACAAACGATGGCCTGCGGGGACCACGAGGTGGGTTGATGCCTCCCACATCACGCCAATCCACCATGTCTGGCAGAGCAGATCTCACAGGATACAGATCCCTCGTATCCATACATCCAGCTTGCACAGCAGGTGCAAACCGAGTCAAAGTCGCCCAATGATCAGCACGGGTGTTGAAAAGCTCCAGTCTCAAGGCCCGATTCTCTCGGTCCTTATCCTCGAGCATCTCGGCAGTGGTGCGAGTTAGTGAGTCCTCACGTGTGGAGTCAGCATAGATAGCCTTGAGATACCCTTGCGCTCCCGGGAGTGAAGCTGGCATATAACGGAAGTCGGTGTTCCGAAGCAGGCCAGTCCGGACTCGCATGATGGTCATCATGGAATAGGCAGCATCCTGCACAGCCATCTCAACAGTAACCCTGAGTCCATAGGAACAGTGGAGGGGCTCGGTAGATCCAGGGTAAGAAGGAAATATCCTGACGGTGCAGAAATATTGGCTTTGATTAAAGTCTCAGAATTGCTCTTCAACAGTGTATTCGGGATACCAACGATAACCCGTCTCGATCATTACCCGGACTAACATAGCAGTATGACCGGGCACATCGAGGCACCGGGTCAGGCGAACCACTTGGTTTTGAGCACGAGTGGCCATCTGAAAGCACAACCACAATGCAAAGACAATAGAATTTCTAGGGAAAATTGGACAGCATAACAGCTGTAAATGCTATGAAAAAGATTTGAGACATCCACAACAGTTTGCAACACCACTCAACAACATCATATAAAGGTTCTGATTCAACTGGCAACATACTCAAAGTGGTAGAAACTGAACTGAGGCTGGTAACCAACAATCCTATAAGTTATTACAGATTAGTAACACGTGAACCTGACAGAAGAAGAGAGCCTAGTCCTTAACCCACGTTGAATGAGAAGAGAATGACTCAGATCAGAGAGCATAAGGTAAAGGATTAAAAAGAGCCTTACGTTCCCTCCCACAATCAATTCCCCTACATATAACTAAAGCATTTCTAGACTCGACATCGACCAGTTTGGCTCAACGAACCTACAGGCAGTCCGGCTCTGACGCCAACGCTGTCAGGACCCTGATTCCAAGTCACATCGATCTAGTCGGTAACACCTCATATCACATTGCGGCCTCACGCACGGTATCCCCACGGGTGTCGCCTTACCATGGCCTGGGACCGTTTGCGCCTTTTGGCTCACGTATATGATAGTGTCTCTAGCATCCATATGACAAAGAACCCGGGCCGACATGGCTAGTCGAGAACCCAAAGCGGCACAGACCTATGGAGACAGGCATACACGAATCACATCGAGCATGTCGGTCATCAGCGAGTGAATCCGGGCTGTAGCACTAGGCTAACAGGAATCCGGATGTCACCGCGTGACATTTCCTCAAAGGGACAGACATAGGAACGAAGTGAAACACATGACGGCCAGTCAAGTGTCCTGAGCAGTAGTGTTGGGCTAGCAGGACTCGGGTGAACCGGGCTGTAGCGGACTACTATGGCTCGAGGAACACTAGACTACATTTCCCCATAAGAAAGGCTACCAAGGATAAACAACTAGATTGTCGGATCCCACACATACCAAGCATTTCAATCATACACACAATATGCTCGGTATGTGTAAATACAACATGGCATCACAACAAAACTCTACAACTCAAGTACTTTATTTAAATGCTCTAGAGAGCCATACATAACATGTTCATACAGGTAGGGGTCACATGACCCGACACTCAAGTCATACAAGCATACAAGCACATGCGGAAGCAAATAGTCTGAGTACAGACACTAGAAAGAAAGAAGGCTTCTCGAAGCCTTCTATCTACATAGGGCCCTCTATGGCCAGGATCACCACCTGGGTGGCAAGTCACTCATCGACATCGAGATCTACCTAAAACCCATCGGAGGGGGCGGTGTTGTCGTCTGAAAACAGTAATTAAACAAACATGAGTACAAAGGTACTCAGCAAGTCTTACATCAGAACCTACTATACATGCTCATTCTCAAGAAGGTGGTGGAGTTATTGCAGCAAACCAGCTTTGACTCTTGGCTAAGCTATCCTACGGGACACCACTTAGTAAAATAGTTTTCGCACACGAGTCCACTAATCACGAACACAATACACCACCGGGGATCCTCCCTCGTCATCCTATGAGAGGGCCATCCTCGGTACTCACACTTATCTTTTGTCTTTTAGTAGTATCCATTATCTTGTCTATGAACTGTATAGGCAACCAAGTAGTCCTTTAACGTGGACGTGGCTATTCGAATAGATGATGTTAACCCTGCAGGGGTGTACTCCTTCATACATGCTCTCACCACTTACCGTCGTTTACACGACATGTACTCGGCAACCTTCAAGCTTAAGCCCAACGAGGGTGTCGGCCACGGCCTACCTAAACACTCAAGCCTCTAGTCCAGGTTTATCGGCTATCTAGGTTCCATCCGCAGGGAGTCCGGCTGAGGTTTCCACATACGTCCTCGAACGATGTGAACAGGGTTCCCGAGACACCAAACGGGTGACTCGGTACACCGTGCAATAGTGTATCTACCGCAACATAGCCCACCCCTAGGGTCAGCGCTACGCACGGCCGCCAACACATAACCTACAAACACCAGAAACTAATTGCAACACCTGGACAGAGTACTAGGGTGATTAAGAAGCCGAGAGGGTCAATTAAGGATCCCAATGCATGGTAGTAGCTGATTCTTAAAATCACACATACAGATCTCAGTTCTTAGGGATGGCCTCAATGAAACAACCCACCATGTACTCCTACATGGCCTCTCATCGATACCTTTACCAAATCATGTTCAACACATCCCTCACATTACCGACATAATCATTTCACTCTAGCCCATCACCCAGATGAACCAGACCTGACACAACTCTAAGCATAGCAGGCATAGCAAGGTAGGAAACACATACAAGGCTCAATCAACTCCTACACATGCTAGTGGGTTTCATCTAATTACTGTGGCAATGACAGGTCATGCAGAGGACAAGGGTTCAACTACCGTAGCACACAGCAGTTTGAAACGTTGTTGTCTTAATGCAGTAAATGAGAGCAGAGGCGAGAACATGGGATTGTATCGATATGATCAATGGGGCTGCTTGCCTGATGTAGTGGTAGTAGGGTACTGCCCTTCAGACGGATATTCGGGGTTATCCTCGGAGGCAGAACCTACCACGAAAGACACACCAAACATAATCAACACATGACAATATGCAACAATATGATGCATGCTATGACATGGCAAGATGAATGTGTCTTGGCCTAATGCAAGCTAAAACAGAAAGGAATGAACCCATTTGAATAAAAGATTCAAATGTTAGTTCATTTAACATAGCCATATTAGTGCATTATCTTATTTTGCTTAAACAGCAAGGTTATCTTGTTTTTTCATGCATGAAACCACTACCAATGGATAGATTGAATTTTTCTGATCAAAATTCATACATAAATCTTTTCATTTGGAGTTAGAGATTAATTTCTATGATTTTTAGAAGTTTTGGCTATTTTCTGGAATTTCCTATATAAAAAATAAATCCAGAAAATGAATAATTGCGTTAGCACTGCGTCACTGTGACGTCAGCGAGTCAAAGGCGCCAGGGCCAGTCAAACCTGACTGGTGGGCCCTGTCTGTCAGTGTCTCAGCTAACTAACAGAATTAAGTTAATACTAACTAACTGTCAGTGGGGCCTGGGCCCACATGTCAGTGACCTAAACTAACTAAAATTAGTTAGCACTAATCCTAAACTAATTAACAGGCCGGCCCCACCTGTCATAGGCTCAGGGGGGAGTCAACCTGGGCCTACACGGGTCAGGCGTGGTCAACTCGCCAGTCAGCGGGTCAAAGCCTGCCGGTGTTTAGCCGCCAACGAGGCCAGACGCGGCGGCACGCTGCGGGATTTGCCCACAGGGCATCATTTGCTGCGCGGAGAGCAGCTATGGGCAGCTGGTGCTCGCCCGCATCCATCCGTGGTGATGGCTTGGCCGGGGAGTGGCCGGGGCATCGCCGGCGACGAGCTTGGCGGAGGCCGAAGCTCGGGTCAGCTCGTGCGCGTGGCTGCAATGGCCTAGGCGACGTGGCGCTTGCTCCTACAATATCTACGCGATGCAGTGAGTGTGACGGGCACAAGCCCGTGACCAAAAGGTCACCGAGCATCGCTAACGACGTGGTCAGGCGGCGGTGCGTTCGGACGGAAAAGGCACGGTGGCTACAGAGCTCTAGCGGCGAAGCGGGGAGAAGGGGGAGGAGCAGTAGCTCACTGGGAAGCCGCAGGAGAAGGTCAGCATGCTCGGGGAAGGGTCGTGCGGTCGGAACGGCGACGGGGCTCGGCGGCCCGAGGGTTGAAGACGACGGCGGCGGGGACGATGCAGGGGCTCCGGCGTCGTGCGGCTTGGCTAGTCGACGTAGTCGACGACGGCGAACCGTCCGGACACGGTGAGAGGGCGCGGGGACGGCGTTGGACGTGGCTGCGGCGAGCGGCGGCGACGGTGACGTCTCGGGCGACGTCGGGGAGGGCGAGAGAGAGGAACCAGAGGGAAGAGCGAATGTCTGCGAGGTCGGGGAGATAGAGGGGGGTCGTCCCATGTTGACAGCTCGACGAGGGGAGCGGCGAGGCGGCGGGCAGCTGGGTGACGCGCATGCTGTGCTCGCCGTCGAGCAGCAGCTTGCCTGCCTGGCCAAGCCAAGCAGCTCGCCTGGAGCGTTGGCTGGGCTGGGCCGGTAGGTGGGCCTGCTGGGGTGGGCGCCAGGTAAGCTTTCTCTTTCTCTCTTTTCCTGTTTGTTTTCTTTTCTATTTTTCTGTAATTTAGGGCTTTATTAAAAATACTTAGGCACTTACTAAAATCCTGAAAATAATTGTGGGCTCTGTCGGGATTATTCCTAACAGCCCCCACATAACTCCAGAATTATTTGGGCATTTAAAATATTTCATAGCATTTAAATGCCCAAATTCAAATACTTATGATTTAATTCAAAGAATCCAGAATGTCCTAGAAAAGAGTGCACCATTTTTGCCAGGGGTTTTAACCCAATCCAGAAATGATGAACATTTTGTGAAGGGCATTTTGGGTTCATTGAAAATAATTTTAGTAAACCCTACTACGCGTTTGGTTCGCCAATTTTGCACCGCCTCCCGATTACATCGCTTCCCGAAAACGTTACGGGTGTTTGGTTCGGCTGGGCTGGTTTCCGTTGCCGTGTAATCGGATACGTCGCTTCGGAAAACCGAAAACAGGGCACACCGAGTGAAAACAGAAAACGCTCATCTCCGTAATCAGATCCACTTTCCCTTCCTCCGCTCGTCCCGACCTCGCCTCCACCATGAGCTCTCCCCGTCGCCGCCACGACCTCCCCTCGCCGTCGGAGCAGGAACGCCGGCCTCTCACTCCTCCGCCGCAAGATCCAAAGCCGGACCTCTCCAAGCTCCGCCCCAAACAGCTGGTCCCCTTTATTTCCTCGACACGAACCTTCCCTGGATCGGCATCTTCTACAAGAACCACGGTGCGCCACCTCCCCTCTTCCCTCCCTCCTCTTCTTCTCGTGCTCTAGTGCCCGGATCTATCGTTTCCTTTCTCTGAACTGGAAGATCCAAGCGTTTTGGCTGAACTGTACTCTGGTTAGGGCTTCAGACTTACTAAACCAGTTGAGATTTGGGTACTGTTCATGAATGTGCGCATGACTGGAATATTTTGAGGGATTCTTTGGTGGAATTAGTAATTTTTGCTTCCTCGTCATACTGTGATTTGTTGTCCCCAACAAATGAGGTGGTCAGATCCTTTTCTCTATTGGATATAGATAAATAAAGTAGTTGTATTGGATCACACTGCATTGTTCTGTGCTTATATAGGCTGCTTGTTGTTCAATCAGAATTTGATGCTTGAGAATTGCATGGATTGCTCACATTGTACTGTACTGTACTACCTCACTGTAAATCTGATGCTTACTGCATTACCTAGATTTTCTTGTGCCCTTTTGTTTTGCGAGGGTGATACTATAAGAGAATAGCTATGGAGGAGATAATATGAATAATATGAGTCATGCATGCGCTTGATAGGGAAGAGGCTGCTTGTTATTTAAAGAATAATTTGATTCTACAGTTTCTTGTGGATCACATATGCTGTACTGCACCGCTGTTGTGGCCTCAGTGAGAGTGTGTGATGTATCCTGTTTTAGTTTGTTAGGTTGCAAAAGAAACATGTTTGGAGCTGTCTTTCCTTTTCATCTCTATAGCTTTGCACTTGCCCTGTGGTGAGGCTGGTTGTTAGAACTCTGGTACTCGTTTGGTTTGTTTCTTAATTGATTGGAGCCGGGGGTTTGACCCCTTATTATCGGAAAAATATATGATGTATTGTACTGTACTCATATAGGTTGCTTGCTATTTAAGCAGAATTTGACGCTTCAGAATTCTTGTGCCCTTTGTTTTGCTGAGAGTAATTTCATGAGCTAAGGAATATATTGTACTATTCTCATATATATATTTATATATACTCATATGACTTCAAGATACACAATATTTATAATTTTGTGCTGCATTTTTATTTTCAGCATTATGGCTCGTCTTCCTTTGGCCACCACGAGATCTCGACGAAGGAATATTTTGATTAGCATCGTGCTTATGTACTATTATATATGGTTATTATTTGCACTAGTCTATAAAAGGAGGTTGTGGAAGATAGAAAATAGGATTAGAAATAGAGAACTTAGAGCCGCACATTCGTACCAACTCATTGGCGAGAGTGATGTAGCTTGCATACAGGAGCTTCGCATGGATAGGAGGACATTCCACAAATTGTGTGAGATGGTTAGAGTTACTGGTGGTCTAGAGGGCACAAGGAATACATCGCTGGAAGAGATAGTGGCTACATTTCTCTACATAATATCACACCATCTAAAAAATAGAACAATCAAGAAGTTCTTTTATTGAAGTGGTGAGACGATAAGCAGAAATTTCAATAAATGTTTGCTGGCTGTTTTGAAGCTGCACAACCTACTACTTAAGAAACCAGAGCCTATACCCGAAGATTGCACAGATAATAATTGGAACTATTTCAAGGTAAATTATCTCTGCATGAAAATTTTAGTGTCGGTCAGATGATATAATCTGATTAGTAGTATAACACACTAATATCACTCATGATGTTCATGTTGTAGAATTGTTTGGGCGCATTAGATGGTACACACGTCAAGGTTACCGTCCCAGCTAATCTAAGAGGGAGGTATAGGTCAAGGCTGGCTGATATTGATACAAATGTTTTGGGTGTATGTGCACCCGACATGCAGTTTATTTATATATTACCTGGCTGGGAGGGTTCGGCACATGATGGTCGTGTTCTTAGAGATGCTATTTCGAGGTTGGATGGGTTTCGAGTCCCTCAAGGACAATACTACCTTGTTGATGCTGGCTACACAAATGCAAATGGATTTTTAGCTCCTTATCGAGGTCAAAGGTACCACTTAGGTGGTTGGACTGCACAAAACCCACCACGCAGCGCAGAGGAATATTATAATATGCTGCACGCTAGAGCTAGAAATATTATTGAGAGATGCTTTGGAAGACGCAAGGGCCAGTGGGCGATTTTGAGGTCTCCATCATATTTTCCTATCAAAACTCATTGCCAGATTATAATGGCATGCGCTCTATTACACAATCTGATTTTACAAAATATGGCTGAGGATCCACTCGCTGGTGAGGATGGGATGATCAAGATAACATGGAAATCTTGGAGGGAGAGAACGATGAACCTGAATTTATCACTCATATATCAACATCTAATGAGTGGACTAATTTCCGGAATACTCTTTCTCAAGGGATGTATAATAGCTATAGAGCTAGAGGCCACTAAGGTTTGTGTTTCGGTGGATGATTGCAGATGTACATATATGCTTGTTTTAATTATAGAAATCTGAATATCTCATGAACTAATTTAACTTGTGCATTTTGTAGGTATGGACAACATGGATAGCTCAAGTGTTGCACGTGGCAGGGGGAAAAACAAAAGAAAGTGGACAACAATGGAGGACGATGAGCTTGTCAATGCTCTCTATGATCTGTCATTGGATCCACGGTGGAAAGGTGATAATGGTTTCAAGAATGGGTATTCCTCAGTGCTGGAAAGTAGGTTGGCTGAAAAGGTACCTGGTTGTGGTCTTAGTGCTGCCCCACACATTGAGTCAAGGGTGAGATACTTTAGGACCAAGTATGGAGCAATTGAAGTTATGCTTAAAAGAAGTGGGTTTTCTTGGGATGAGAATAGGAAAATGATCCAGTGTGAAAAGCAATCATACGAGGAACATTGTAAGGTATATAACTCCAGATGCCTATTACTTTTGCATTACATTTTCTACTTGTGGCCATATGGATTATCCAGTTGACATCTCTTGTATTACTACTTCTACTAGAAGTGAGGTCCTATTGGATACCTCCTTTCCCTTCCAGTCACATTATTTCATAGATATAGATTGGAGAAAGTGCTTTTTCTGGTTCACTGCCTGATTTTTCTTTACCTTGTAAGTTGTCGCACAGCATGACCTAGAAAACTGAGAGCGTATGGAACTTCTTGAACAATATTTTATCTATTGATTATGGTTGTAGTAGAGTTAACCAAAAATATGATTTCCGTGCTTATTGTATTTTGCAGCTTCACAATGAGGCCAAGGGCTTGTATGGTGTGCCGTACCCTTATTTTGATAAGTTGGCTGCAATTTATAGCAAAGATATAGCTACTGGGGAGGGTGCGGAAGGTTTTGGCGAAGCTATAACAAATTTCCAGAATGAGATTGTCATCGAGGATGAGATGAATGATGAAGAGGAAGATGACAGAACGTCAAGAGAGACACCTAGACGGTCTGTTGACAGCCATGTCACCGCTGATTCTACAAACTCTAAGAAGAGAAAGAAAGGTAACGGGTCTCGTAGGTCAGAATCAACGGATCCTTTTCTCACCATGTTTGGAGATGTAAACAGCCAGCTGAAGAGTGTCACTCAGAATGTTGGCCAAATGGCAGCAACAATGGAACGCGAAGCTATTGCCCAAGAGAAAGCAATGGAGGAAGATCCTAGACAGAAGTTTAAAGAGAAAGCTATCAATGAATTATCAAGGCTTGGATTCACTGGGACTAAAATCATGAATGCTGCCAGCATATTTGCCAAAGCTCTAGAAGAAATGCATATGATGCTTGCACTCCCGCAGAATCTGAGGAGGGAGTATGTTAAGAAAACGCTTGGTAAGTTAAATTCATGCACCATTATCTTGTTCTGATGTTAAGTGATAGTTATGTGCTGTTATCTTGTTCTTTCTCTCTTAAAAAGAATAGTCTGAGAAATACTAAACTGTTATATGTCATACCTTTGTTGAACAAATCCCATGTGATGCGACTGAACTTTCTTGTATATATTCCAATAACTAGGCCATGCACATTGATTTATGTCAGAAATGTCTAACACTGCCATTTCAGTTTTTATTGTTTATTGTTAGGCAGATTTCATGTGTGTTGTCATGAACAGATGAAATCCAACTTGCTATTACAATATCCTTCTTAGATCTGGGGCATTCAAGATTTGTTTTTCATGGCAAATCATATATGCAAAGCTTCTACATTTGCAATTCTTCAGAATTACAACATGTCTTGTTTAGAGAAATGACAAAATTTTGTTGGTCCAATGATGTGCTAGATGATGCAATTAGAAGATAAGGATCTGCTACTACTGGTGGTGATGAGGAGCTGATGATGTGGATAATGCAATTAGAAGATGAGGGACTGCTGGTACTTGTGGTGATGATGAGCTGATGTGGTACCAGATGGATATCACATGAAAAATGTTATTGCTACTTTTCAACAATGAGAAAATGATCTGTTTTGTTGGCTATTAATTATGCATGTGTTAATACATTTTTTGCTGATGACCCCATTTATGGAGTTAGCTTGAATTTGTTCAAATATTTATCTATTAAGATCCATCAGAAAAAATCTGTTACCTATGATATATGACATGGACATGTCAGCCATGTACTAATGCTATATTGTGTAATCCCAATACATGGGTCAACCAAACGCTGCACTGTATTCAGAATGCATACCTTTGTTCAACCAAACAGAAGACGTGTTCACTCAATACACCATCTAATACAGTGCAGTCTGAATACAAAGCTAAATACGTTACCATAGGCGAACCAAACGCGTCGCTAGTAGTTTCCAGGGGTGTTGCTGGGTGTTCTGTCATCCCCATTTCAAGTTTCTGTAAAAGTAGACATGATGCAACACTCTAATGCATGAACTAGCTAGGGTGTGACAGATGCTTGTTCAAGTAAGAACAGCACCCAAGCACCGGTCCACCCACATATCAAATTATGAAAGTACCGGACGCGAATCATATGAACGTGATGAAAACTAGCTTGACGATATTCCCATGTGTCCTCGGGAGCGCTTTTCCTTATATAAGAGTTTGTCCAGGCTTGTCCTTTGCTACAAAAAGGATTGGGCCACCTTGCTGCACTTTATTTACTTTTGTTACTTGTCGCTCGTTACAAATTATCTCATTACAAAACTATCTGTTACCACTTATTTCAGTACTCGCAAAGAATACCTTGCTGAAAACCGTTCATCATTTCCTTTTGCTCCTCGTTGGGTTCGACACTCTTACTTATCGAAAGTACTACGATAGATCCCCTATACTTGTGGGTCATCAAGGCTCTTTTCTGGCGCCGTTGCCAGGGAGTGAAGCGCCTTTGGTAGGTGGAATTTGGTAAGGAAAAATTTATATAGTGTGCTGAAATTTACTGTCACTTGTTACTATGGAAAGTAATCCTCTGAGGGGCTTGTTCGGGGTATCTTCACCCCGACCAGTAGAGCAAAGAGTTGCTCCTCAACCTACTGAACCTATTGAAAATGAAATTCCTTATGAGTATCCTTCGAGTATAACAGAAAAACTGCTAGCTAATCCTTTTACAGGAGATGGAACAAAGCATCCTGATGAACACCTAATATATGTGGATGAAGTTTGTGGATTATTTAAGCTTGTGGGTATTTCCGATGATGTTGCTAAGAAGAAGGTCTTCCCTTTATCTTTGAAGGGATACACATTGACATGGTATAGGCTATGTGATGATATGGGATCGTGGAACTATAGAAGATTGAAATTGGAATTCATCAAAATATTACCCTATGCATCTTGTTCATCATGATCAAAATTATATATATTATTTTTGGCCTCGCGAAGGAGTAAGCATCGCTCAAGCTTGGGGGAGGCTTAAATCAATTTTATATTCATGCCCCAATCATGAGCTTCCAAGAGAAACAATTCTTCAAAATCTTTGTGCTCGGCTTTCTGATAACAATCGCACCGTGCTTGATACTTCTTGTGCTGGCTCTTTTATGATTAAGACTATTGAATTCAAATGGGATTTATTGGATAGAATTAAACTCAACTCTGAAGATTGGGACCTCGACAATGGTAAGGAGTCAGGTATGACACCTAAGTTTGATTGTGTTAAATCTTTCATGGATACCGATGTTTTCCGTAAGTTTAGCACTAAATATGGACTTGATTCTGAGATAGTTGCTTCTTTCTGTGAATCTTTTTCTACTTACGTTGATCTCCCTAAGGAGAAGTGGTTTAAATATCATCCTCACATAGAAGTAAAAGTAGCTGCACCTATTAAAGTTGAGGAAAAGACTGTCACTTATAATGATCCTATTGTTCCTACTTCTTATGTTGAGAAACCACCTTTCCCTATTAGGATAAAGGATCATGCTAAAGCTTCAACTGTAGTTTGTAAAAGCAATATTAAAACATATACACCTCCTGAGCAAATTAAAGTTGAACCTAATATTGCTATTGTTAAAGAGCTCTTGTCTGATAATATTAATGGGCATGTTATTCAGTTCTACGGTGAAACTGCTAGAATTGCTAAACCTTGTGCTAAAGATAAACATAGACATGTGGCAGGCGTGCCTGTTATTTCTGTTAAAATAGGAGATCATTGTTATCATGGCTTATGTGATATGGGTGCTAGTGCTAGTGTTATACCTTATGACTTGTATAAAGAAATCAAGCATGAAATTGTACCTGCTGAGTTAGAAGATATTGATGTCACAATTAAACTTGCTAATAGAGATACTATTTCAGCAATGGGAATTTTTAGAGATGTTGAAGTCTTGTGCGGGAAAACTAAATATCCTGCTGATTTTCTTGTTCTTAGTTCTCCACAAGATAGCTTTTGTCCCATTATATTTGGTAGACCCTTCTTGAATACAGTTAATGCTAGGATAGACTACGAAAAGAATGTTGTTACTATTGGCTTGGATGATATGACTCATGAGTTTAATTTCTCTAAATTTAGTAAACAATACCGTGAAGAAGAATTTCCTAGTAAGGATGAAATTATTGGTCTTGCTTCTATTGCCGTACCTCCTAACAATCCTTTAGAACAATATTTGCTAGACCATGAGAATGATATGTTTATGAATGAAAGAAGGGAAAGAGATGAATTATTCTTTAAACAAGAACCTATGCTAAAACACAATTTGCATGTTGAAATCCTAGGGGATCCTCCTCCACCTAAGGGTGATCCCGTGTTTGAGCTTAAACCGTTGCCTGATAATCTTAAATATGCTTATCTTGATGAAAAGAGGATATATCCTGTTATTATTAGTGCTAACCTTTCAGAGCATGAAGAAGAAAGATTATTGAAAACTCTGAAGAAGCACCGTGCCGCTATTGGATATACTGTTGATGATCTCAAGGGCATTAGTCCCACTCTATGTCAACATAGAATAAATTTGGAAGCAGATGCCAAACCAGTTCGTGATCCTCAACGACGTATGAATCCTAAAATGAAAGAAGTGGTAAGAAAAGAAATACTAAAGCTTCTGGAGGCAGGTATAATTTATCCTGTTGCTGATAGTTAGTGGGTAAGTCCTGTTCATTGTGTCCCTAAGAAGGGAGGTATTACTGTTGATCCTAATGATAAAGATGAATTGATTCCACAAAGAATTATTACCGGTTATAGGATGGTAATTGATTTCCGCAAATTAAATAAGGCTGCTAAGAAAGATCATTACCCCTTACCTTTTATCGATCAACTGCTAGAAAGATTATGCAAACATACACATTACTGCTTTCTAGATGGTTATTCTGGTTTCTCTCAAATACCTATGTCGGCTAAAGATCAATCAAAGACTACTTTTACATGCCCTTTTGGTACTTTTGCTTATAGACGTATGCCTTTTGGTTTATGTAATGCACCTGCTACTTTTCATAGATGCATGATGGCTATATTCTCTGACTTTTGTGAAAATATTTGTGAGGTTTTCATGGACGACTTTTCCGTCTATGGATCTTCTTTTGATGATTGCTTGAGCAATCTTGATCGAGTTGTGCAGAGATGTGAAGAAACTAATCTTGTCTTGAATTAGGAAAAGTGCCACTTTATGGTTAATGAAGGCATTGTCTTGGGGCGTAAAGTTTCTGAAAGAGGTATTGATGTTGATAAAGCCAAGGTTGATGCTATTGAAAAGATGCCATGTCCCAAGCACATCAAAGGTATTAGAAGTTTCCTTGGTTGTAGCGACCAGACCTCAAACAGTCTGATCTCTGTGCTCCGGTGTCATCCCTGGATTAGTAATGCTGACACCACACAGTACTCGGAGGATTTATAGCAGAGTAGCAATCACACACTTATTACATCGAGTGTCTCATAAGAGAACTTATTACAATAAATATGGCTTAAGGCCATCTAATAACGATAACAGCGGAAGGCTTGGAAGATAAGTTAGTCCATCAACTCCAACGGCATCACTAAGTATAGAACCACGACCTAAAACTCCTTAATCATCGTCTGAAAAGTCTGCAACATTAACGTTGCAGCCCGAAACGGGTCAGCACATGGAATATGCTGGCAAGGTAACACATAGAGAGTAATGGAATGAAACAGCTATACTATATGCATATTCGGCTGGTGGAAAGCTCTATGGTTACAGTTTTGCGTGAAGCCAATTTTTCCCTACTTCAAAGGAATAAATTTAATTACTATCATGGTGGTTGTTAAACATTGAGAATGGTTGACAGCATTCTCAATCC
Organism: Triticum urartu; assembly: GCF_003073215.2. NCBI lineage: Eukaryota > Viridiplantae > Streptophyta > Magnoliopsida > Poales > Poaceae > Triticum > Triticum urartu. The sequence continues at coordinate 21,004,807 of NC_053028.1, forward strand.
CAATTAAACATCATCATTAAACATAACCCAACAAAATTAGTTTAGAGTAACATGTTGAGATTCACATGATAATCCAGGTACTAGATACTCAAGATGTCCATAACCGGGGACACGGCTAACCATGATTAGTTTATTACACTCTGTAGAGGTTTGCGCACTTTTCCCCAAAAGACTCGATCGCCTCCGTTTGGTTTCTCGCACTACATGGTGTTTGAGAAGACGGATGACCGATACATAGTCTTTCAGAAGCACTAGCACCTTACGATCGGGTAGACCGTACCACCTACATCCCCTACATCTGCTAGTCTAGCACTATAAGAGTTCGCACAACTTAGTCAACTATGCTAGAGCCCATAATAGCTTGTGGCTGCACACGGAAGTTTCTAGTATGAATAGTCTCATGATCCCTTTGAGCCTGGGTGGCGGTCCAAAAGAAAACAGGCAAGTCCTGGAATACCCAGGTGCCTCAATCCACCCAGATGTGTGTTTAAGTTTCCACCTTAGATAAACCATTAATTAAGAATCTCACATCTGTCATGGATATCACTCACCCAATCCACGTCTACTAGCATAGCATGGCATAATAAGCAAACGTAGAAGTAACTCCCAAAGGTTTGATAATAAACAGGTATTATGTACTACCTCATCTACTTCCCATCCCACAATTTAATTAGATCCTAATCATGCAATGTGTGAGGATTGATCTAATGCAATAAAACTGGGTAGTAGAAAAGGTATGATCAAAGTGTTACTTGCCTTGCTGATGATCCGGGAAACCTAGCGATTCGAAGTAACAAGCGGCGCACTCCGGGTACTCTATCGCAGACAAACAAACAAGCATACAATAAGTACTCATCTAATGCACAGGTAAAACTCAAATAAGAGATCTAAACAGAAGGTTCAACTTAAGAACTCCGGTTGGCAAAAAGAATCAAATCAAACGAAGCAACGAAAGTCAAACGGCAAAAGAAAACAACTTCATTCTAGTAATCTGGATCTAGGGCAAATTTTACAGTAGAAAAATCTTGTTTAAGTTGGTTAAACGGATAGAGGGTTTCGAGACGAAACTCTAGGCGCTTGAATCGCCTGATTCTGATAAACGAGCGAAAAGTTATACTAAAACGAAAATCGGATCAGGAATCGCGATCAGAAAAATCGCGGATTTAATCCGAGAAAAAGAAAAACGACGAACGCTCGCTAGAACGAATGAACGGACGAACGCTTGCTATTTAAATAAACAGGAAAAACCGATCTATTTAAAAAAGCCAAAACTAAAAAAAACCGACGAAAACCAATTTTTTTAAACGATGGCACGGAAGTCAAGGCGGCGGCGAACCTCGGCGGGCGGCGGCGGCGGGCGGCGGCGGCGCGGGTAGCGGCTGGGGCGGGGTCGGGTGGCTGGGCTAGGATTTCCCCCGGGTGGGCTACCCCGGCTTACATACCCTAGTCGGGCCGGAGTCCTTGTCGGACACGACCCATTAGGTCGGTTCGTTTTTTTAAATAATTCCACTCGGAAGAAAAATAAAAATAAGTACTAAACAAACTCCAAAAATTCCGAAATAAATTTACACGGGCTTCTAAAATCAAGCCGCACAAGGTGAACATTTATTTGGGACCTAAGTGCAATTTTGAAAAATGCACATTTTTCCTAAATTCAAATAAAACACCGAAAAACTCCGAAATAAAATCTTATTTGATTTTATTATTAAATCCTCAATATTTCTTTATTTTGGGAAAGTCATTTTATTCCCTCATATTTTTGTAATAGAAATTATTGATGGTAAAATAAATAAAATCAAATGATCCTATTCTCAAAATTTGAGAAAACTCAAATATGAAAATAACGAAATCCCCAACTCTCTCTGTGGGTCATTGAGTTGCGTAGAATTTCTAGGATCAACCAAAATGCAAAATAAAATATGATATGCATTGATGGTCTAATGTATAACATTCCAAATTGAAAATTTGGGATGTTACAAACATGCCGGATTTTATAGGAGGTTCATCAAGGACTTCTCAAAAATTTCTTGGCCTTTGACTAATTTATTACAAAAAGATATACCATTTGTCTTTTATGATGATTGTGTAGAAGCATTTGAAATACTTAAGAAAGCATTAGTCTCTGCACCTATTGTTCAGCCACCTGATTGGAATTTACCCTTTGAAATTATGTGTGATGCTAGTGATTATGATGTAGGTGCTGTTCTAGGGCAAAGAGTTGATAAGAAACTAAATGTTATCCATTATGCTAGTAAGACTCTAGACAATGCTCAAAGAAATTATGCTACTACTAAAAAAGAACTTTTAGCAGTTGTATTTGATTGTGATAAGTTTAGACCTTATATTGTTGATTCTAAAGTAACTATCCACACTGATCATGCTGCTATTAAATATCTTATGGAAAAGAAAGACGCTAAACCTAGACTTATTAGATGGGTTCTCTTGCTACAAGAATTTGATTTGCATATTGTTGATAGAAAAGGAGCTGAAACCCCATTGCAGACAACTTATCTAGGTTAGAGAATGTTCTTGATAGCCCACTACCTATTGATGATAGTTTTCCTGATTAACAATTAAATATCATAAGTACTTCTCGTAGTACCCTTTGGTATGTTGATTATGCTAATTACATAGTTGCTAAATTTATACCACCTAGCTTCACATACCAACAAAAGAAAAAGTTCTTCTATGATTTGAGACATTACTTTTGGGATTACCCACATCTTTATAAAGAAGGAGTAGATGGTGTTATTATACGTTGTGTACTTGAGCATGAACAGGAATAGATCCTACGCAAGTGCCACTCCAAAACTTATGGAGGACACCACGCGGGAGATAGAACTGCACACATAAGGTATTGCAATCTGGTTTTTATTGTCCTACTCTCTTCAAAGATGCCCGTAAGTTTGTCCTATCTTGTGATGAATGTCAAAGAATTGGTAATATTAGTAGACGTCAAGAAATGCCTATGAATTATTCACTTGTTATTGAACCGTTTGATGTTTGGGGCTTTGATTATATGGGACCTTTTCCTGCCTCTAATGGATATACAAATATTTTAGTTGCTGTTGATTATGTTACTAAGTGGGTAGAAGCTATTCCAACTAGTAGTGCTGATCATAATACTTCTATTAAAATACTTAAAGAAGTTATTTTTCCGAGGTTTGGAGTCCCTAGATATTTAATGACTGATGGTGGTTCACATTTTATTCATGGTGCTTTTCGTAAAATGCTTGCTAAATATGACGTCAATCATAGAATTGCATCTCCGTATCACCCACAGTCTAGTGGTCAAGTAGAATTGAGTAATAGAGAACTCAAATTAATTTTGCAAAAGAATGTCAATAGGTCTAGAAAGAAATGGTCCAAGAGACTTGATGATGCATTATGGGCCTATAGAACTCCATATAAAAATCCTATGGGTATGTCTCCGTATAAAATGGTATATGGAAAAGCATGTCACTTACCTCTCGAACTAGAACATAAGGAATATTTGGCTATTAAACAGCTCAACTATGATTTCAAACTTGCCATTGAAAAGAGGTTATTTGATATTAGCTCTCGTGATGAATGGAGAACCCAAGCTTATGAAAATGCCAACTTGTTTAAAGAAAAATGTTAAAAGATGGCATGACAAAAGGGTACAAAAGCGTGAGTTTAATGTAAGTGATTATGTATTGCTATACAACTCTCGTATAATATTTTTTGCAGGGAAACTTCTCTCTAAATGGGAAGGCCCCTATGTTATCGAGGAGGCCAATCGTTCCGGTGCCATAAAAATCAACAACTTCGAAGGCACAAATCCGAAGGTGGTACACGGTCAAAGAATCAAACATCATATCTCAGGTAATCCCATAAATGTTGAAACCAATATTATTGAAACCGTAACCCCGAAGGAATACATAAGGGACACTTCCAGAACGTTTCAGACTCCGAAAATTAGTAGGTATGTGGTACGGTAAGTACACCGACTCCAAAACAATTTTTGAGGCAATATTTCTCCATTTTGGAATATTTAGAAAAATAGAAAATTAAGTAGCAGTCCGAGAAGGACACGAGGGCCTCACGAGGGTGGAGGGTGCCCCCCCCAGGGCGCGCCCCCCTACCTCGTGAGCTCCTCGTGTGCCTTCCGGACTCCGTTTTCTTGCACGATACGTATTTTGGTCGGTAAAAATTCATTATATATTCTCCCGAAGGTTTTGACTCCCGTATCACGCAAAAATCCCTTGTCTTTGTTTTGAGCAGTTCTGCTGCAGACAGAGAAACATGCCGTTCCATGATTCGGAAGGAGAAAGCTATGTGGCTGATTACCTTGCAGATCCTAAGGTTTATGGGGATGTGTAGCCTTGTGGTTGGACTAGGGAAGAAGAAGACTATGAACCCAAGAGAAAGGAGGAGACGAGATCAGATGAAGATGAAGTCCCACTACCTCAACCTGGGGACATGCATGTGGAGTTCAAAAAGTCAAGCCTCCCGGATAGGGTAAAGAAACCTAAGATCGAGTTTATCCCTTTTCGCCTCTTGCAGGAGAACAAGCAGGAACTATGAAAAAAGATACTGAGCTTGGAGCAGGAGATCGAGGACCTAAGGGACCAAAATTCTTTCCTCAAACGCAAATTAAGGAAGAAGCATATGCCATCAACAAAATCACCACCGTCTCCTCCAACAAAGAAGAATTGAGTATCCGGGTATGAGCACTCCACTTGGCAACTGCCAAGCTTGGGGGAGTGCCCCGGTATCGTATCACCATCACTCCTATCTTTACCGTTTTCCATAGTTTGATCTTATTAGTAGTATTTTGATCTAGTAGAATAAAGTTTATGGCATGATCTAGTTGTGAGTTTTGCTTTATTATCCTTCTATGTAATCGAGTACGTGAGCTATATAATAAAGATTAGTGTTGAGTCAAGGGCTTGATTGTTTTGTCATCATCCTAAGTGAATAAAAGAAAAGGGAAAGAAATAAAAAGAAACAAAGAGATCATATGGATCTCATGGAGAGTAATGAGCTCACATAGAAAAAGTATGATGAATAAAAGTTGTTGAGAGTTGACAAGCATAGTTTTGGTCATCATTGCATTTAATAGGAAGTGATAAAGAAAGATAGGTCTTCACATATAGATATACTATCTTGGACATCTTTTATGATTGTGGGCACTCATTAAAATATGACATGATAAAGAGTTGACATTGGACAAGGAAGACAACGTAATGGGTGATGTTTTCTTACATCTGAGATAAATTATATTGTCTTGGATCTTCCAACATGTTTAGCTTTCCTTTCCCCCTCATGCTAGCCAAATTCATTGCACCAAGTAGTGATACTACTTGTGCTTCCAAATACCCTTAAACCAGTTTTTGCCATGAGAGTCCACCATATCTACCTATGGATTGAATAAGATCCTTCAAGTAAGTTGTCATCGGTGCAAAGCAATAAAAATTTCTCTCTAAATATGTATGATTGATTGGTGTGGGAGAAATAAGCTTTATACGATCTTGTGATGTGAAAGTAATAAAAGCGATGGACTGCATAATAAAGGTCCATATCACAAGGGGCAATATAAAGTGACGTTCTTTGGCATTAAGATTTTGTGCATCCAACCATAAAAGCGCATGGCGACCTCTGCTTCCCTCTGCGAAGGGCCTATCTTTTATCATTATCTTCTACCTTATGCAAGAGTCATGGTGATTTTCACCTTTCCTTTTTACACTTTATCCTTTGGCAAGCACAGTATGTTGGAAAGATCCTGGTATATATGGCTAATTGGATGTGAGTTTTCATGAACTATTACTGTTGACATTACCCTTGAGGTAAAACGTTGGGAGGCAAAACTATAAGCCCCTATCTTTCTCTGTGTCCGATTAAAACTCCATACCCATAAGTATTGCGTGAGTGTCAGCAATTGTGAACGATTATATGATAGTTGAGTTTGTGGACTTGCTGAAAAGCTCTTATATATTGACTCTTTCCTATGTTATGATAAATTGCAATTGCTTCAATGACCGAGATTGTAGTTTGTTAGTTTTCAATGAAGGTTACGATTCATACTTGATATTGTGATTGAATTATTAGTCTAGCATTCGAGATCATATGACAAGAATTATATAAGTTGTTGTTCTAAGACTGATCATGCACTGGTAGAAAAAGGGCCTATAGTCCCGGTTCGTAAGGGCCTTTAGTCCCGGTTCCTGAACTGGGACTAAAGTGTCGGTACTAATGCCCCGACCCTTTAGTCCCGGTTCAATCCAGAACCGGGACAGATGGGCCTCCACGTGGGCAGTGCGCAGAGCCCAGTCAGGAGACCCTTTGGTCCCGGTTGGTGGCACCAACCGGGACCAATAGGCATCCACGCGTCAGCATTTTTGTGGCTGGGGTTTTTGTTTTTTTTTGAAAGGGGGGGGGGGTTGGGGGTTTTGGGGGGTTAATTTAAGTGTTTCATATATTGTGTTAGCTAGCTATAATTAATAGAGAGAAGTGTCCTCTCTTATGTCCGTGCTTGGTCGACGCTACGTACTATACATACGTATAGAGAGGACTAGACACGCTGGCTAGCTAGTAAGCAAACGAAGGAAACATAAGATCGTCATGAACATATATGCATACAGAGAGAAGTGATATCGACCACCTCTCCTTCTCCGAGAGATTGGTCGAACAACAAGTTCTCGTATATCTATCTGACACTACCGGCTACATATATACAATAATTATCTCTTACAAATATAATCATACGGACTCAGGGTCCACATAGAATTCTCCGTCTTCAGGGATGACGTGGTCAAGAAAGAATGCCGCCAATTCCTCTTGAATTGCTCGCATGCGAGCTGGTGCTAGGAGTTCATCCCGCTTCCGAAACATCTAATTTGAAGAAGGGGGTCAATACATATATATATGAATGAATGAAACTCAACACAAATGATGGTAATAATATCAAATTGTGAATGTTGTTATTTACGTACTTCATATTGTTCCTTAGAGTACCCGCCCCGCTCACAGGTCGTGTGGCGGATGGACTCGCAGATGTAGTATCCACAGAAATCATTCCCTTGTTCCTGCCACAACCACTTAACGACCCTCGACCCCTTAACGACCCCTTAACGACCCTCGACCCTCTACCCTAGTTCCCGACCCTCGACCCCTCGAAGAGGAGAAATAAATAAGAAGAAGAAAAAAGAAGAAAAAGAAAAGGAGAAGGAAGAAAGGAATAGTATATTCTATTTTCTTATTTTTTCTTCTTTTTCTATTTTTTCTATTTTTTTCTATTTCTTATTCTTCTCCACTATTCCTTTCTTCCTTCTCCTCTTCTTTTTCTTCTTTTTTCTTCTTCTTATTTATTTCTCCTCTTCTTTTCCTCTCCTCTTCTTCCTTCTTTCCTATCGGGAGGGGGAGAAGATCGAAGAAAAAAAAGAAGAAAAAAAGAGGAGAAGAAGAAAGGAATAGAGGAGAAGAAGAAGAAATAGAAAAAAAATTCTATTTTTTCTTCTTCTCCTCTATTCCTTTCTTCTTCTCCTCTTCCTTTTCTTCCTCTCCTCGTCTTCTCCTTCTTCTTCTCCTTCTTTCTCTACTTATTTTCCTTTTCCTTATTTTACTTTTTCCTCTGCACTAACCTAAAATGCAACAAACATAAAATGCACTAAAGAGGCTCAACTAACCTAAAATCAGTGATAAAATGCACTAACCTAAAATCGATATCTACTAAAAACTTAAAAAAATTAATACATATATGAAAAAATGCATATATGAAAAAAACATCATCATATCATCAACAGAAAAAAAACATCATCATATCATCAATAGAAAAAAAAACATCATCATATCATCAACAGAAAAAAAACATCATCATATCATCAACCTAAAGGGCGCCGGCGCGGGGCGACGACGGGCTCGGGGAGGTGACGGGCTCGGGGCGGCGACGGGGCGGGGCGACGGCGGCGGGCTCGGGGCGGCGACGGGGCGGAGCGACGGCGGCCGTCGCGGGGCGACGACGGGCTCGGGGCGACGGCGCGGGGCGACGACGTACGGGCTCGGGGCGGCGACGGGGGCGGGGCGGGGCGACGGCGGCGGGCGCGGGGCGACGACGCGGGGCGATGACGGGCTCGCGGCGGCGACGACGACGACGAACGGCCTGGGGGCGCCGGGGCGAATGGGAGCGGTTGGCCAAAATTTCACAAGTGGTGGCTTATATAGCCAGAGCAATGGTCCCGGTTCGTGCTACGACCCGGGACTAATGCTCCCTTTAGTCCCGGTTGGTGCGACGAACCGGGACCAAAGGCCAATTTTCGGCAGCCGAAAGGGCGGGAAGCGAAGGCCATTGGTCCCTGTTGGTGGCACCAACCGGGACTAAAGGGGGGCAATGGTCACGGTTGGTGCCACGAACCGTGACCAATGCCCCCTTTAGTCCCGGTTGGTGCCACCAACCGGGACCAATGGCCTTGTGCTGCATCGCTAGCTGAAGTTTAGTCCCACATCGCTAGCTGAAGGGCGCCGGCACTTGTTTATAAGCGCTGCTGTGCCTCCCCATTCGAGCTCCTCTCTAATGTAGGCTTTCGGGCCTAAACTTGTTACTGCCTGTGGGCCTATTGGGCCTCTGCGGGCCTGAATCCTGGCCCATGTAGGGTTTCTAGTCGTATTCAGGCCGTGGAGGCCCAGTAGGTGGCATTTTTTTGGTTTTTTCTTTTTTATTTCTACATTTTTTTGGTTTTTTATTTTTTTATTTCTACTTAAAACTAAATACTTACAGTTTTTAGTGATTTCTTTCTGCTTTTAGGTCACAAAAATTATAAACTTTCTGTTAGTGCCATTAGTTTTAAATTTTGAATAGTTTAAATTTGAATTTTTAAAAATTTGTGTGAATAACTAGTTTATGAATAACTTTACTATAAAAATAGAATTTTTTCTATTTATTTTTTATTTATACTTACAACTAAATACTTATAGTTTTTTAGTGATTTCTTTTTGATTTTAGGTCACACAAATTATAAACTTTCTGTTAGTGCCATTAGTTTTAAAATTTTGAATAGTTTAAATTTGAATTTTATAAAATTTGTGTGAATCACTAGTTTATGAATAACTTTACTTTAAAAATAGAAATTTTTTTCTTCTTTGCTATTTATTTTTATTTATACTTACAATTAAATACTTATAGTTTGATTTTAGGTCACAAAAATTATATTCTTTTTGCTATTGAAGAATATTATAGTTTTATTTTAGTTGATCATAAAATAATATTTTAATTGATTGTTTTTATTTTCATAAAAGTTTTGTAGTTCATTCTGTTTGCTATTAATTCATTATTTGAGCTAAATGACTCTGAAATTGGAAAGCATTTCAAAATGAACTCTGAAAGGTTGAAAGTTGGCATGGTATCATAATTTCACCCACATAGCATGTGCATGTATAAAACGGACAATGGTAGCATGTTCGTCTGTTACAAATTTGGCATGGTATCATCATAATAGTTGCGGGAGAAATCTTCACTTTTTCTTCGCTTGTGTCATTTGCTTATTGCGCCGTAACCATGGATAATCTTCATTGTTTATCAGGATGCTTGAGTCAGCCTTGACATTGCGTCGTAACAAAGATAATATACATACCAAATCCGAATCATAGACAGGACGAGGGCCGACGAGGGCCGATACCAAAACCATCGCACTATATAAGATGCAATAATAAATGTAAGAAAATGATACAAGTATCTATCTAAACATACAAGTAAGAATATTTTTCCTTTCAGAAAGAAGATAAGAACAAGAGGCTCACCACGGTGGTGTCGGTGATGAGATCGGCGCGGGTGATCGACGGCGATGAAGACGGGGACGGGGCGTGACGGACCGCTAAATCTAGACAAATATCGAGGAAAATGGAGCTTGGAGGTCGAGCTTCGAGAGGAGAAAGCTTAAGTAGTGTGGCTCGGGCATTTCATCGAACACCTCATGTGCATAGGAGGTGAGCTAGAGCACCACAAAGCCCTCTCCCCCTCGGCCAGAAAAAACAGAGCACTGTGCTCTGCTCTTGCACGAGGGGGTATATATAGGCACCTCATTGGTCCCGGTTGATGACATGAACCGGGACTAAAGGGAAGCCTTTGGTCCCGGTTCAAGCCACCAACCAGGACCAATGGTGGTGGGCCAGGAGCGAGGCCCATTGGTCCCGGTTCGTCCCACCAACCGGGACCAAAAGGTCCAGACGAACCGGGACCAATGGCCCACGTGGCCCGGCCGGCCCCCTGGGCTCACGAACCGGGACCAATGCCCACATTGGTCCCGGTTCTAGACTGAACCGGGACTAATGGGCTGAGCCGGCCTGGACCATAGCCCTGTTTTCTACTAGTGATGATGCCCTCATGTTCGTATTTTATTTTTATCGACACCTTCATCTCTAAACATGTGGACATATTTTTCGATTTTGGCTTTTCGCTTGAGGACTAGCGAGGTCTAAGCTTGGGGGAGTTGATACGTACATTTTGCATCATGCTTTTATATCAATATTTATTCCATTATGGGCTGTTATTTCACATTATGTCACAATACTTATGGCTATTCTCTCTTATTTTACAAGGTTTACATAAGGAGGGAGAATGCCAGCAGCTGGAATTCTGGGCTGGAAAATGAGCAAATATTAGAGACCTATTCTGCACAACTCCAAAAGTCCTGAAACTCCACGGAACACCTTATAATAAATAATGAAAAATCCTCACCAAAGATGAAGACCAGGGGGCCCACACCCTTCTCACGAGGGTGGGGGCGCCCCCCCCTAGGGCGCGCCCCCTGCCTCGTGGGCCCCCTGGTGGCTCTCCGATGACCATCTTCTCATATATGAAGTCTTTCGTCGAGAGAAAAAAATAAGAAGCAACCTTTCCGGACGAAACTACGCCGCCACGAGGCAGAACCTTGGCGGATGCAATCTAGAGCTCCGGCAGAGCTGTTCTGCTGGGGAAACTTCCCTCCCAGAGGGGGAAATCATCGCCATCGTCATCACCAACGCTCCTCTCATCGGGAGAGGGCAATCTCCATCAACATCTTCATCAGCACCATCTCATCTCAAAACCCTAGTTCATCTCTTGTATCCAATTCTTGTCTTCAAGTCCGGGATTGGTGCTAGTAGGTTGCTAGTAGTGTTAATTACTCCTTGTAGTTGATGCTAGTTGGTTTAATTGGTGGAAGATCATATGTTCAGATCCTTTATGCATATTAATACCCCTCAGATTATGAACATGTTTATGCTTTGTGAGTAGTTATGTTTGTTCCTGAGGACAAGGGAGAAGTCTTGCTATTGGTAGTCATGTGAATTTGGTATTCGTTCGATATTTTGATGAGATGTATGTTGTCTAGCCTCTAGTGGTGTTATGGGAACGTCGACTACATAACACTTCACCATTATTTGGGCCTAGAGGAAGGCATTGGGAAGTAATAAGTAGATGATGGGTTGCTAGAGTGACAGAAGCTTAAACCCTAGTTTATGCGTTGCTTCGTAAGGGGCTGATTTGGATCCATATGTTTCATGCTATGGTTAGGTTTACCTTAATACTTTTTTTGTAGTTGCGGATGCTTGCAATGGAGGTTAATCATAAGTGGGATGCTTGTTCAAGTAAGAACAGCACCCAAGCACCGGTCCACCCACATATCAAATTATCAAAGTACCGAATGCGAATCATATGAACATGATGAAAACTAGCTTGACGATATTCCCATCTGTCCTCGGGAGCGCTTTTCCTTATATAAAAGTTTGTCCAGGCTTGTCCTTTGCTACAAAAAGGATTGGGCCACCTTGCTGTACTTTATTTACTTTTGTTACTTGTCGCTCGTTACAAATTATCTCATTACAAAACTATCTGTTACCACTTATTTCAGTACTTGCAGAGAATACCTTGCTGAAAACTGTTTATCATTTCCTTCTGCTCCTCGTTGGGTTCGACACTCTTACTTATCGAAAGGACTATGATAGATCCCCTATACTTGTGGGTCATCAGTCAGCGGCGTCGTCCCTGACGCACACTACAGAGCCGGGGCGGCGGCCTGTGCGGGCCTCGCCGATGCCCACGATCAAGAGAGGAAGACGTTGCCGTCCTCCTCCGAGACTAGTAGGCAGCGGTGATCCTCTAGCGACTCTGGCATGGTGAATGGGTAGCACGTCTGTTACTTGATGTTCTCCGCCAAGGGCCAGTAGTGACTGCTGCACGCATCCGTGAGGTGATGCACAATGTCCGCCGGTGAGCCCCAAAACGGCATCGGGCACTCATAGCAGTAGAGGAAGGGCTCCTTGGAGGCATTGACCAGGCCTCCATGCAACATGAATGGCTGTAGGGGACGTTGCGCCAGTTGAGTATATGAGCAAGTTACGACGAGATTTAATCCGAATAAGCACAAAATAAATCATGATGGCTATAACAGAGATTAAACTAATCATGTGGACTAGCATAGTAGATGAACAAATAGAATCTAGTAGGATACAGAGTAGAAACATGAAGTCTATCACGATTTCGAACAGGAAGGACAGAAACACATACGGTGCAATGGGAGCAGCACTGTTGGCGCTGAGGTTGTCGCCCATGTCGTTGAGGAAGAGGTTGCCGAAGTCGGGGAAGAAGTTGTCGTTGGTGAAGTTGTGGCCGCCAGCACTCGTGAGAGTGCGCTCCCAAAATTTCAACAGCGCCCGGTGAATGGAGCGCGGGAGGGAGTGGCTGTAGGAGACGTTGCGGCCGCCGAATGGAGCGCAGGAGTAGCACACGAAGCAGTAGATGGTGCTCCGGTGCCCAGAAATTTTTGTTTGTCATCGCTTGGGCAATGTAGGGCATCGGTGCCAAATACCCAAAAAGCAAATTTAGCACCGCTTTTGGCCTACATAGTGGAAGGCCTAAGTTTCTAGCTCTGCTCTTATCTCTATCTCTACTACTCTTCTTTGTTTTTTTAACAAATCGAGTAGTACTACGCCGTCCGCTGCACGCCCGGCTGAACACGCCTCCTCGCCGCCATCATCACCAACTGAGTCTTTTATAGGAGTAGGAGTAGAGAAAAAACCGAGTTGGTGATGATGGCATGCCGTGCAATGCACGGGCATCTTGCTATTTTTTCATATAATTCCAAACACCACGTAGACACGGTCTTTGACCATTTTACAACTATGTTAGTATCATTGTTAGTTGTCAGCCGGTGCAAGTTATAGCCTTGGGTGTTTTAACCTTTTTTAGTAATGATATCTCGCGATTTTTCGGCACGAGCTCAATCCTGGCGAATCCCACATAACCGTCAGATTTCCATCCGACAGTGGCCTGTTTTTAAGCCATAGTATTTGACAAAACCGCCACCCTTACACACGTACTGTGACTGCGTCGCGGGCATTTGCAACTGCCATGTCTCTAAGCGAACGTTTGCTAGGGATTGGAGTTAGAACCGATGGCGGTTCGTAGTCGTTCCACGCTCGGGCATTGAAGTTTCTAACTATTTTAGATTAGAATATATTACTCCTCTAGTGCTAGTAGTAGAGAGAGACCTACTCCACTACTACTCTACTCAAGCAAGTTAGGGCATGGTAGTAGGTACTTTGGGAGTACCAGTACTGTGATCACTCAAGCAAGTTGTCTGACTTTGATATGACCCTACGCTGCTGGTATGTGACTCGTAAGTCAAGCGGCGTGCTGTAGTCATCATCACCTGTCCACTTCCCAAGGCACATATTCGCTTCTCCATCTTTGTCCGCTCTTACATCCCCGCTAAGGTGCCTCCCCCCTCGTCCAATCTTCCATCCCCGCTAAGGCGCCTCCCCCCCTCATTCGAAACCCAATCACTAACAATGGCAGAACCGAGCAGCGTCTGCCGAAAGAGTGGCTGGAATTCGCTCCCCATAGAGGTCATCAAGCTCATTGTTTCGCGTGTGCACAATATCAGTACCATGCCGCTCGCTGCGTACTCATCGGGGCTGTACCGTTTACTCAAATCCCTCAGGCTGAAGCTTTTTAAGCCAGCTCCTTGCTTGCTGATGTCGCCTGATCTTCAGAAACGGTGTGTCACGCAGCATAACGATCATAGGGTGGCAAGCATCAACCCCCTTGATTGTGATCTGATCCCCGTCACCCTCAACTACATTAACGGTATGTACTAGGTCGACATGAACACGTCTTGGATGGTGCTCTTCGACGATCGCGATAGCTGGATGCTCGTGGAGGTCTACACCCGATGATTGATCCCCCTTCCTTCGATTAACACTGCACTGCTTTGGAACCGCGGCCCAGAATACTCGGAATCTTACAGTAGCCAACATGATACCATGTTTGATTTCCTCAAGGCTGTAATCTTCCAAGTGCCCACAAGATCTGCGAATTATAAAGACTTCGGGCTAATTGCATTCTTCAACCACGGTCTTGCCTATCTGACAGGTCACTGTGGTAAGTGGATAAATCTGCACGTCCATCGTAGGATCATACATCCTCCATGGTTCTCTGATGCCATTGAACACAAGGGCTTCATTTACGCTGTCGACTCCTTCTATGGCTGGACGTATTGCTGGCCTACTCCAGTCATCGCTACAAATGGTTGTTACAGCAGTATGTTACTTTCCTATGATATCATGATGGCTTGCTTATATTACTGTCAACATTTACTGAAAAAAAATTCATGCTCATAACATGTTGTTCTTAAGATTGACAACATCAAGAGACCTTTTTTATTTGACTCCAACATTTTTTTGAGGGTTATATGACTCCAACTTGATATGATGTTGTAAGCCGCCTGGTGTCCCTACCCTTCCTAATCCCAGAACCTTTCAAAGAAAAGCGGCATGGCAGTTGCAGGTGGTTCCTGGCTCGATCAAACAACGGCGAACGACTGATGATCGTTCGCACATACCGGACGTGTTGTTTCGCGGGATACAATCACAGTCACTACAAGGTCTTTGAGGAGGATCCCGGCTTCTCTGGGCCTTCAGGAATTTTTGACTGGAGGTTGGTAAGTAGCCTTGGTACACGCTCTCTGTTTGTCGGAGTGAATTATCTGATTAACCAGGAGATAACCGACGGTAAGGATCATGATGGCAGCGCAGTTTCGTTTATCAGGCAAAACTGTATGTACACAACGTACCATGCGTCTCTGCATGCACCATACCCTGATATGTGCCGCCACGCTCTGCAGCCCAAAGTAGGAGAGAGGGTCGCAAGTATCAAACTTCGACCTGCTGGCTGGAGTTCCCCCGTCAGGCATCCATCTCATTCAAGCCGTCAGCCAATCTCCACATCTTAATAAATAGTAACGTCTAACTGAGCCAGTTAGTTAGATGTGTACAATTGGTGTAGTAGGATCTTTATTTAGTTTGATGCATATATTTGTTTTTTTTGGTTGCCCTTTTGTAATGATGGTTGATGTTTGGTTTGGAAAAGAGAGCTGCGTCTTCACTCTGCTGGCCGGCTTACTGCTTCTGTTGCACCCCCAGCCCTGGTTGCTGCTGCTGCTATTTTCAATGTACAATCAGTAGTATATGTCGTCTATTGATTGAATAAATGCGTTGCTAGAACGACAAACACAATGTTTTGAAAGTCGTTGCACCGTTCGATCCTTTAGTGCCCCGTATCGTACGTAGCGCATACTATTTTTCGTATAGAACACATTTTCCACTTATTGATAACATGCAGCCCACTGATGAAGGCCCAATAAAGAAGCCCATAATTAACTGGAAGGGAGGCTCTCACATGAATCCGGCCCAGATACATGCTCATGGTGCCCTAAACATAAATAAGTAAATAAATAAATAAACCTAAATGCTCATGCACCAGTTCCTTAAATTCACGATTTAACAGGAGGATATTATTTCATATGATAATGTCGTTACATTCAGTCGATATTATTCTTAGGCAAAGATAGCGACCGGTCTTCTTTGTCCCAACATTATATTCCTGCAACCAGCGGACCCATGCAAATCGTAGTCAACGTCGTAAATAGTTCCGGTCCATTTTTATTTTTCAATAAGAATGTCCAACCCAGCCCAGCATATTGGTGACAACACTTTATCCTCCGCCTTGGTGCGCTCGTCGCGGCGCCGCCATCTGGCCCTGTCAACATAGTTTTTTTCGAAACGGTCCCTGTCAACATAGTGAATCGGGAGAAGACTGTAGTTGTGAGTATGATAGTACGGACCCACCAGGTCCACTCCCGAACACAAGCAAGCGCCTCTTTTACTACTTAGATGAACCCCTCGTTTTTACTCTAATCCACCCTGCTGATATCTGGAACCCGCATCATTTTTAACGTATAGTCAATTAACGACAGAATTGCATAACTTTTTTTTGAGTAGTAATTCGGAGGAGCAGGCTATAAACTAGGTTGTGCGGTCTCTGTGGCCCGTCTAACAACATGACCAGCCCAGCAGTTTTTTCTTTGGGAAAATAGGTAGCCCGGTATTTCTTTCTGAAGAATACCCAAGCTAGGCCTATTTGTTTTCTCCAACTTACTGGCTGTAAATCTTTCAAGACGAGGAGGGATACATTCCGGCCTTGCCAAAGAGTATGGTCAGTGTATGTTAAAAATAATATCAAAAGGGGTTGAAAATTCCAAAAACATATAGCAAATGGGATATTTGTTTCTTTTTTGTTTTTGTTCTTCAATGATATCTTATACTCCCTCCGTCCCAAAATTCTTGTCTTAGATTAGTCTAGATACGGATGTATCTAATACCAAAACGTGACTTGATACATCCGTATTTAGACAAATCTAAGACAAAAATTTTGGATGGAGGGAGTATTTCATTGAATTTAACATGACATAGTACTAATTTATTTTTAAATTTGTTTTAGTATGGCAACTAATTTTTGGATTAAGAATATTTTGTTCCCGAGCAAAAATTTGCGAATTTTCAAAATTTTCCACATATTTAGTTAAATTTTTTAACCCTGGTACCGACCAGAAAATGGGCAGCAATTCTAAAAATGGAAAACGGGCTGCAATAAATTCCATATGAATTAGAAAATGAGTAAAAGCTAGCGGGGTGACCCACGCATTTGCGCGGCTAGAATTCCTATATTTTTGGGATAGTTATCTCTACCTATCTCTGTTCACTTGATCTATTACTAATCAAAATTTATATAAAAGCATGTCTACAACGCATGTCTGCAGAAAACATAATTAAGCCTTGTTACATTTCTGTAGTTTTACACAATTGTTCGCAAAGATTTGGTTGTGTGACAACGGAAGATAAAAATAACCATGACATGTGTCTCGCCATGCCTAACCATAGGGTTTGGTACAAATCTCTAGCTTTCACTATGTCACCTTTCTTCATTTCATCAATCTTCACACCAATATGCCTTTAGGATTTTTTGTCGAGAAAATTTAAAAAATTGATGACTTGCAGTGATACGGTGTTATCTTTTCCGTTATCCACCTCATCGCCTCACTACCAGTCATATTGTGATTGTGTTTGTTTATTAGTACAATGTCATAATCAACAATACAAAATACATTTTGTAGGAAAGATATATAGCAAGAATATAGAGCATGCTAAAGTTGATTATGCACATTTTGTTACGTCTGGATACAAAATCGCTTCAGATTTTGTTTGCAAATGATGTGAAGCTAATAGAGACAACATTGCTAAAAAATAATAATTTAGAATCATTTTACACCACTTGAAATGAAACTACATATGCGAAGCACATACCTAGGCTTGAAATCATATGGTTGTGATGAAGACAATAGAAGGAAATTAGAAAATAACAGAAAGTAACTCTTGTATGATGAAGGCACTGGTTCAAGATATATTCACAATCTCATTGTGTGTGTATAGATAGTAATTTTCATTATGTGTGGAAGAAAGGGCCCATCAAATTTCCCATCGACTATACCACCCATCCCGGCTATTGGGCAAACAATATGCACCGAAGGTATAATTCATGATCTGGTAGTTCTAATTTGCACTTGGATACCCTTTTTCTACCTGGAAAAATTGATGGGAATAAGGTTACAACTGCTAAAGATAGCGAGCCAAGGTACATCTTTTCATACGAACCTAACCGCATGACTTCAGAACGGTCGGACATTCCGAGTAACAATAAACACAATAAGTTGTTTGCATAAAGAATAAAATGACAGTATGATACTAGTTAACTATTTTGATATTGTGATTGAGCTTCGTATCATACCATTGGATGTGTCATGGAGTAGTTATGTTACTGTCAAACCTGCCTGCTATTTCCAGTTAGGTCTCCACTCTGGAAGTGAAACATCTTCCATCAGCTATGTTATTGCATAAATTTTACTAATCTGACTATTTATTATCATCATAGTTACTTCTCAAATAGGGAACATATAATCCCATCATGCCATGTATATATATAACTGGATATTGTACAGATTATGGGGTAGTCACCAAAAATTAGTGGTACCAAAATATGAATGGGTCTAACATTTCTAACTCACGTGAAAAAGGAACCCAGTAGAGTAGCCGTACGTGAAAATATTAAGATGCCCCTTGCTTTTAAAAATTTCTAGGAGATAACTAAATTTATTAATATAGATAAAATTTCAGTTCATTTAAAAAATGTGATATAAGTTGATTAAGCAATACATTGTCAAATAAATCTAGAAATTCCAATTATTAGGAAAAATAACATCTTTATGTAATCCGGAGTCTTTCAATGGGACGGACCGCGTTTCACCGAAAGTATACACAACTGTAGCAGAACAATTTTGCTGCAGCACGTATACGCAGGCACTCCGTGCAGTGGCGTGTGGTTAACATTTACAAAAATATATGATTCGGTAGTGAAGAAAATATCACTACATAGTGTGCTAGATAATTCAGTTCACTGGCATCAACTATAAATCCTTTCTTTTCTAAGAGACAACATGAACGGTCGATCTTAAAATAACTTCATATGTATTAGGAATAAGATGCTCTCAATATTCTTGATTTGCGAGTATCTGGAAACTTCCTTCTGCACTTTATGGCTCAAATGTCAATCTTAATAGCCATCTAAAATTCAAATGTGTACATATATCTTGCAAAACGAAATTCTTGTAGTACAATTTTTCATAAATCTATTTCAAAAGTTACTTGGTAGTGTAATTATTTGGTGCTAATCAATAAGATATATGAATCTATGATTAAATTAAAACTGTTTTTTCTAATATATGGACATCAACTATAAAGAAAATAGGCATGGCAGAAAACACACACATCCAATCTTCGGATGTTGAATTGGCACCGACTCCTCTAGCAAAAAAACTATTCCAATGGACGTGTCAACTACTCACAACAGCAAGTCCAGTCTATAAATTATAATGCAAACAGATTTCCTTATAGGGGAAGTCCAGTCACACGCGCTGTAGTTATTCTCGTGGGTGGATTCTGTATATTATAGTTATTGTTGCATACAAATCTAGTTCATTCATAAATAAGATTCCAACACACCATCAGTACAGAAAAATCATACATAGTTCTAAGGTCTGCCTCACCTCGTCCTGAATTTGACCCATAAATAGCTTCAGAGAGACAGCTATAAATATATTGGGTAAGAGGAATTAACCAAGGTGACTGCTGATGTTGTTACTGTTTCCGGCAAAAGGGCATGAGCGCCAACAGCAGCCACTGGCTAATTATTCCTTCTCCAGCAGTACATAACTGTGAGGCACGCTTGTAATACGTAATCCCCAGTTTCAGCCGTAAAATGCTACAAAGATAAAAACTACACATTCAGTGAGAGGATGAGCGAGTACCTGCTGTAAGTATCAATCACATCAACAGACCTGGATAATGTCAATGCAGGTGACAGAAAAACTATTTCTTGTCCCGGCAGCAAAATGTGCTTTCCGCCATCTTCTGGGTGCGGATAAATGGGACTTTGCTCATGTTTGCAGCACGAAACTGCCTGAAGGAAGCAGGAAGGGAGTCAGCAAGACAGACATAAATGAAGGAGGAAGTGGTTGTACTGGACTACGACGTTGGCTTGAAAACGGTGAAAGATGTGCGAGGCCGAAAATTGCACATAAAGGATTTGTATATAGAATCTTCTAGAAATAATCTGCATACAACACAACAATGCTACAGTTACTTAATCTATAGGAATTACTTGCATATAACATCTTATTCTATTGGGAAAAAACTGCACAAAACAGCAGCTAATGGTACTGAGAGTGTATAACATGTAATATATTGTTTACTAAATTCACCACCTTCCGCATTGCTCGGAACAATAAGCTGATATCCTCTATATGTAAATTAATCGGTTTTCAGCTATAAATCCCACGATGATATGAAAAGATGTAGCCATTGCATAATTATTTTTTTAAATATTATCTCAAACCATGGCGACAATGTCCAGGTTCTAGCAGTTAGATGGAGGAGGCATGATTGGGTAGAGGAAAGGGCCATGTTGCAAATGCTTATTCTGTTGAGCTAGAAGGATTAAAGAATGCACCTGAAAGTTGATTTGGGCTTTGTCAACTTGTTGACAACAAAGTCAAGTTGCTGCCGACAAATGCATGCTGGCCATCTTGTCGTTGTAGGTCATACTGATGTTTCCCCTTGCAGCACTGTGCTATGCCATGATGAATCTGTATAACATATCTCCAAGATAGAACCCTTCCTCTTGCTTCTTTTGTGATCTGAGCCGTATCAGATTTGCAAGGCAACTGGTGACTGCCACTGCGATGTAACGCCTGAAGGAATCAGCAATGGCGGGTTCACCTAGGAGACGAACATGGAGAGAGACGAACGCATCACAGATACAGATGAGGATATCAAGGTTGTTTGTTGCGTTGGTGTTAGAGGCAGCGGAAGGCAGCCGCGCAGAAGGAATAACACGGCCTTGGGATCAAAAACCCTAGGCTGCTCGTTCTTTTTTTTTATACCGTACGCAGCTAGAAGACCTTCTGTTTTTTTTAGCGTGGGGAAGGAGGAAAGACTAACCGTAACGTGGGTGGCCTATGTTTTCTTTTCTATTAGGATTCTAACTGGAACTCAGTACATGCCTTTTTTATGAATCACAAAAAGCCAGTACTTTTCCTTCTCCGCCACATAACCGTGATTGCACTATTCCATCCTAGACATGACAGATTTATCATGTGTAAAACAATATATACATAGTTTTTGTATGTAACGTAATATCTTTAAATCTTAACCGTTTATATCAAATAATTAAGGGTCTAGATAATTTAATCTGTGTGGACTAACATGGTGTCTTGTTTGACTCTTGTCTTAATAATATAATAGATAGATTATAAAAATAATAGCAAATGGGTTGTACACGTCACAGATTTCAAGGCTAACTTGTTTACGCAAGGTTTTGTCACTCAAACACACGATTCTAGCAGCAGTGACTGTTGGATGTCCATCCAACGGCCAACGTGCTTCTTCAATCTCTGATGTTCCTACTCCAGCCGCTTAAACTAGCGCCGGCGGGACTGCCTGCTCCCTCCTCTTGTGGAGCGTTGTGATGCCGCGCAGGCTTTTCCAGCCCACCCTACTCGCTCCGCTGGCCTGGCCGCACGCAATGAACTGCCTCCTTATTACGCGAAAAAAATGATTTCTCCCGCTTACATCTGGGGCGCACCGGTTGGGAGGTTGGCCTGTGGGCCTACTAATTTGATGCGTACGCAGGACTTGTCAACTTACTCAACAAACGATTCTAGCAGCAGTAACCGTTGGATTTGAATCGAACGGTTATGCTGCTTCTTCAATCGCTGCACTTCTTGCACCAGCCGCCCAAACCAGCGCCATCGAGACCGCCTGCTCTTGCCTCCAGTGACCGGCTGTGCTGCCGTTGAGGCCTCACCGCCCCCTACTACTCCCACAGCTAGCCAGGCCCTGCGGCAATGGTAGCCTCACACCGCAGCCGAACCAGTGAACCCTCATACTCCTCTCCGCGTGGGCATCCACTGCCGCATTTTCCGCGGCTCCGCTTCGTCCCCTTGCTAGGCCTCGCCATCGTCCACCACCTTGGATGCGCTCGGTATGGAGTGTTCAACATGGTTAACGAACCACACCATCGGAAGTAAACTGTGCGTGGAGTGGGTGGCAGCTGGGTCCATGGCCGCACGCAAGGAAATGCCTCCTTATTATGTGCAAAATAATGATTCCTCCACCTGACAGCTGGGACCCACTGGAAGGGCCTCCGTATTTTGCAAAAAAAATGTTCCCACCACTGACAGGTCGGACCCACCAACTATATCTTCGCATGCAAGGAAGTGCCTCCTTATTACGCAAAATGAATACCCCCTGCTAGCTGGGACCCACAATAGTGGGAGGCTGACTTGTGGGCCAACTAAGTTGACAGGGACGGAGGGCTTTGTGAACTTAGTTAATGTGAACGATTCTAGATCCAGTGACCATACGATGTCCATCCAACGGCCGTAGTGCTTCTTCAAACTCTGGTCTTGTTGCTCCAGCCGCCCAAACCAGTGCCGGTCTTGCCTCGTGCTCCTGCCTCTCGTGGCCGGCTGCGATGCCGCGAAAGCCTCACCGCCCCCTACTACTCCCACTGCTGGCCAGGCCATCCCTCTACTCACCCACACCCCATGTTATTCTGTGGCGACGACAGCCTCACACCGCAGCCGAACCAGTGAACCCTCGTACTCCTCTCCGCATGGGCATCCACCGCCGCGTCTTCCCCGGCTCTGCGTCGTCCCCTTCCTAGGCCTCGCCGTCGTCCACAGCCTTGGTGCTCTCGACGCGGTGTGGTCAATGTGGTCCACGACCGACTTCCATCGAAAGAGTACTGTACGTGGAGAGGCTGACAGCTGGGTCCACGGCCACAGCCCAGTTTTTTTATGAATTTTCAAGTAAGTCGCTTTGCCAGGCATGTTGGGCTACAAATCTTTCAAGACGAGGAGAGCTTCATTCGGCTGGCCGAGAAAATGGCCTATCAGTAATGAGAAATGGGTTGTACATTTTTAAAACACATCAAACCGGCAATTAGTTTCAAATTTCTTTTTTTCGTTTCGAGGTTTTAAATTGCATTAATTTTTATGCGTGGACAATTTGTTGGATTTTATATTGATATACATTTATTTTTAAAATCAGTTTGAATGCATTTGACTCGAAATTTTGGGATAAAAAACAGTTCGGACCGCACCGAAATATGAAAAATTTCGTATAATTTTTTAGTCGTGGCCACAATATGGGCTGTAATGCTAACAAAAAGAATATGGGCTCCAAAAAAACATGAAGAGTTAGCAAATGGGCTGTAGATTATTAAAAATAATGGCAGATGGGTTGTATGCTGTTTTCCACATATTTGAGGCTTTCCTAAAAAAAGTTGACGCACAAGCAGTGACTGTTGGATGTCCAGACAACGACTGTCGTGTTTCTTTAATCAATGCTCTTCCTGCTCCAGCCGCTCAAACAAGCACCGGCAGGACTGCCTGCTCCCTCCTCCCCGTGGCTGGCTGTGCTGTCGCGCAGGCCTCACTGCCCCACCGAACTCCCATCGCTGGCCTAGCCATCCCTCTACTCACCCACACCTGTTGTTATTCTCCAGCGATGGCAGACGAACCAGTAAACCCTCGTACAGTCGTACTCCCCTCCGCGTGGGAAACAACTGCCGAGTCTTCCCTGGCTCCATGTCGTTCCCTTCCTAGGCCTCGCCATCGTCCACCGCCCTGGTGCTCTCGGCGCGGCCTGGTCAACATGGTCAACGACCGACATGCATCTGAAGTGGACTGTACGTGGAGAGGCAGACAGCTGGGTCCACGGTCGCACGCAAGGAAATGCCTCATTATTACGCGCAAAATAATGATTCCTCCACCTGACATCTGGGACCCACCGAAAGGGCCTCCGTATTTAATGAAAAAAATGTTACCGCCACTGACAGCTCAGACCCACCAGCTATATCTTCGCACGCAAGGAAGTGCCTCCTTATTACGCACACAAAAATTAATACTCCCACTGCTAGCTGGGACCCAGTATAGTGGGAGGCTGACTTGTGGGCCTACTAAGTTGACGGGGACGGAGGACTTTGTCAACTTAGTCAATATGCACGATTCTAGCTCCAGGGACCGTATGATGTCCATCCAACGCCCGTAGTGCTTCTTCAACCTTTGGTCTTCTTGCTCCAGCCGCCCAAACCAGCGCCGGTCATGCCTTGTGCTCCTGCCTCCCATGGCCGGCTACGATGCCGCGGAGGCCTCACCACCCCCTACTACTCCCACCGCTGGCCAGGCCATCCCTCTACTCATCCACACCCCCTGTTATTCTGCGGCGATGGCAGCCTCACATCGCAGCCGAACTAGTGAACCCTCGTACTCCTCTCTGTGTGGACATCCACTGTCGCGTCTTCCCTGGCTTTGCGTCGTCCCCTTCCTAGGCCTCGCCGTTCTCCAACGCCTTGGTGCTCTCGGCGTGGCGTGGTCATTGTTGAAGGAAATATGCCCTAGAGGCAATAATAAAGTTATTATTTATTTCTTTATATCATGATAAATGTTTATTATTCATGCTAGAATTGTATTAACCGGAAACATAAATACATGTGTGAATACATAGACAAACAGAGTGTCACTAGTATGCCTCTACTTGACTAGCTCATTTATCAAAGATGGTTATGTTTCCTAACCATAGACATGAGTTGTCATTTGATTAACGGGATCACGTCATTAGGAGAATGATGTGATTGACTTGACCCATTCCGTTAGCATAGCACTTGATCGTTTAGTTTGTTGCTATTGCTTTCTTCATGACTTATACATGTTCCTATGACTATGAGATTATGCAATTCCCGTTTACCGGAGGAACACTTTGTGTGCCACCAAACGTCACAACGTAACTGGGTGATTATAAAGGTGCTCTATAGGTGTCTCCAAAGGTACTTGTTTTTTTTGAAATGGTCACCGGGGGGGAAAGGCTCCCCACCTGAATATATTTCAAAGTGGCCTTAATGCCATGAGATTGATCCGGTTTATAAGGAAAATCGGATCGAAAACCTAGACAATTAGACCCAGTTTATGAGGAAAACCGGGCCGAAAACCGTACAAGAGAGGGTAAAAGAAGAGAAACCAAAACAAAAGACGCCCAAGACAAGGCACGCCTAGCTAGCAACCCGAAGAACATCACCACGAGAGGCACAAGTAGATGAGGGGAGTCGTCGAGGGGTCACAATACCAAGAATTGACAAGCGGCCTAACACACCACACCGGCGTGCGTACCGAGCACCACGGCGCAACAGAGGAGCATCCACATCAACGAGTGACTAGCACAAACCTTGACGGGGGACTCCTCCATGAAGAGTCGGAAACGATTAGCATGTTGGGGAGGAAACTTGCGGCATCATTGAGCAAAGATGAACCGGGACAACGCCAAGAGCACGAAGCTCGCCGCACCACCGCGGCAGCCATGGAGGTCTTGAGCATGCACAGCAAACGGGGCGACACCGACGAACAGCACCACAGACGATCACATACCACCGTCGACCCAACCGGTCGCACCACCTACCACCAACATCCCTGCAGCAACACCCACACGTCAACCAAGCAGACCCCGAGATGATGCCTTCAACAAGGGTCGCGACGTCGGATGCACCGCCATCATCCGCACCAGGAGGACCTGGGCTAGGGGATTCCCCCGAGGTCTCAACTTCCATCTTCATCTGACCAATCAAGGAGAGCCTTGAACGTTGGCCGTCTGGTTGCCACCCAACAACACCTCGTAGAGGGGAGAGGTGTCGTACAGGAACGAGGTGGTCCAGAGAGGATCCCACCCCGCTAACCCGGCTTCTGATGGAAGAATCGAACCACTCCAACGAATGGTCAAGCCAAGAAGTCGTAGGCAAAGCAGCACCTCCTCACCGACACCGACCGCACCACCGTCGACCCCACCCAGTCGCACCACCACCACCATCCGACCCGCAGAGAGCAGCGACCACACAAATCCACCAAATTGATGCCTTCAAGAAGTATTGCCACGCAAAAATGCGCCGCCATCGACCGTTCCGGAAGCACCAGGAACAAGGGTTTCCCTGGAGCTTCGAAGGGAAAGTCACCTTGACAGCGACGCCTCCAAGGAGGTAAGTGACACCCGCGGGCGTCGCCATCGCCGGCTCCGGTCAGAGTAGAGGCTTTCGCCCAAGTGAGCAGACCACCTTCGAGAAGCACCGGTAGACCGCGATACACTACTTCCTGCACCACCGCAGAGCAAGGTCCACTGCAGCCCACCGCCACACATGACCAGATCCGGTCCACCGCAGGCCAGATGCAGCCTGCCCACACCGCCCCCACTAGGAACGCGCCGGCAGGCACGCCGATCTGCCTGCAGATCACGCAGAGAGGGGGAGGGTGAGCACCACCACACGCGCCTCACAGAGAACACCTCCGCCGGTTCGCATCTCGTCGACCCACAGCAGCACCCCTACGCCCACGGAGCGCAGCAGGGGGACGCCGCCGATTCGGAGCAGGCCACCGGGAGGGAGCAGCGAGCGCCTCCACACCACCGTCCCCAGCCTCCACCGGATGAACCGCCGCGCGTCGGAGTCACGCCATGCCGGTCGCCGCCACACGGGGCTCCCCCAGCCCATGAGCGCGCCACACGAGGAACGGCAGCCCGCCGCCGCCAGATCCGCGCGGGCTTCGCCCGGCGGGGGCTATTGGCGGTGGCGGGGAGGGGGGGAAGGGGGGGGGGGGGGGTTGGGGGGGGGGGGGGCGCCGCCGCCCGAGCCGCCCTGGGGAGAGACGGCGCGGGGGGGCAAAGGAACTTGTTGGGTTGGCGTATTTCGAGATTAGGATTTGTCACTCCGATTGTCGGATAGGTATCTCTGGGCCCACTCGGTAATGCACATCACTATAAGCCTTGCAAGCATTGCAACTAATGAGTTAGTTGCGGGATGATGTATTACGGCAGGAGTAAAGAGACTTGCCGGTAACGAGATTGAACTAGGTATTGAGATACCGACGATCGAATCTCGGGTAAGTAACATACCGATGAGAAAGGGAACAACGTATGTTGTTATGCGGTATGACCGATAAAGATCTTCGTAGAATATGTAGGAGCCAATATGGGCATCCCGGTCCGGCTATTGGTTATTGACCAGAGAGGTGTCTCGGTCATTCCTACATAGTTCTCGAACCCGTAGGGCCCGCACGCTTAACATTCGTTAACGATATAGTACTATATGAGTTATGTATGTTGATGACCGAATGTTGTTCGGAGTCCGGGATGAGATCACGGACATGACGAGGAACTCCGGAATGGTCCGGAGATAAAGTTTGATATATGGGATAATAGTGTTTGGTCACCGGAAGGGTTCCGGAAATCACCGGAAAGGGGTTCCGGATGTTTCCCGAAATGTTTGGGTACGAGAACACTTTATTTGGGCCAAAGGGGAAAGCCCACAAGGTTTTTGGAAAGCGCAAAAGGAAGTTTTGCGGAGTCCAGGGGCCAGACACCAGGGTCCCTGGCGTCTGGGTCCAGATGCCGGGAACCCGAGCGTCTGGCCCTGGAGTCCGAGAAGGACTCTTGCCTTTCGGGTGAAACCGACTTTGTGGAGGCTTTTACTCCAAGTTTCGACCCCAAGGCTCAGCATATAAATAGAGGGGTAGGGCTAGCACCCAAAACACATCAAGAAACACCAAGCCGTGTGCCGGCAACCCCGTCCCATCTAGTTTATCCTCCGTCATAGTTTTTGTAGTGCTTAGGCGAAGCCCTGCGGAAATTGTTCTTCACCAACACCGTCACCACACCGTCGTGCTGCCGGAACTCATCTACTACTTCGCCCCTCTTGCTGGATCGAGAAGGCGAGGACGTCACCGAGCTGAACGTGTGCAGAACTCGGAGGTGCCGTGCTTTCAGTACTTGGATCGGTCGGACGTGAAGACGTACGACTACATCAACCGCGTTGATATAACGCTTCCACGAATGGTCTACGAGGGTACGTAGACAACACTCTCCCCACTCGTTGCTATGCATCACCATGATCTTGCGTGTGCGTAGGAATTTTTTTGAAATTACTACATTCCCCAACAGTGGCATCCGAGCCTAGGTTTTATGCGTTGATGTTGTGCACGAGTAGAACACAAGTGAGTTGTGGGCGATATAAGTCATACTACTTACCAGCATGTCATACTTTGGTTCGGCAGAATTGTTGGATGAAGCGGCCTGGACCGACATTACGCGTACGCTTACGCGAGACTGGTTCTACCGACGTGCTTTGCACACAGGTGGCTGGCGGGTGTCAGTTTCTCCAACTTTAGTTGAACCAAGTGTGGCTACGCCCGGTCCTTGCGAAGGTTAAAACAACACCAACTTGACAAACTATCGTTGTGGTTTTGATGCGTAGGTAAGAACGGTTCTTGCTTAAGCCCGTAGCAGCCACGTAAAAACTTGCAACAACAAAGTAGAGGACGTCTAAGTTGTTTTTGCAGGGCATGTTGTGATGTGATATGGTCAAGACATGATGCTAAATTTTATTGTATGAGATGATCATGTTTTGTAACCAAGTTATCGGCAACTGGCAGGAGCCATATGGTTGTCGCTTTATTGTATGCAATGCAATTGCGCTGTAATGCTTTACTTTATCACTAAGCGGTAGCGATAGTTGTGGAAGCATAAGATTGGCGAGACAACAACGATGCTTCGATGGAGATCAATGTGTCGTGCCGGTGACGATGGTGATCATGACCGCGCTTCAGAGATGAAAATCACAAGCACAAGATGATGATGGCCATATCATATCACTTATTTTGATTGCATGTGATGTTTATCTTTTATGCATCTTATCTTGCTTTGATTGACGGTAGCATTATAAGATGATCTCTCACTAAATTTCAAGATAAAAGTGTTCTCCCTGAGTATGCACCGTTGCCAAAGTTCGTCGTGCCCAGACACCACGTGATGATCGGGTGTGATAAGCTCTACGTCCATCTACAACGGGTGGAAGCCAGTTTTTGCACACGCAGAATACTTAGGTTAAACTTGACGAGCCTAGCATATGCAGATATGGCCTCGGAACACTAAGACCGAAAGGTCGAGCGTGAATCATATAGTAGATATGATCAACATATTGATGTTCACCATTGAAAGCTACTCCATTTCACGTGATGATCGGTTATGGTTTAGTTGATTTGGATCACGTGATCATTTAGAAGATTATAGGGATGTCTTTCTAAGTGGGAGTTCTTAAGTAATATGATTAATTGAACTTAAATTTATCATGAACTTAGTACCTGATAGTATTTTGCTTGTCTATGTTGATTGTAGATAGATGTCCCGTGATGTTGTTCCGTTGAATTTTAATGCGTTCCTTGAGAAAGCAAAGTTGAAAGATGATGGTAGCAATTACACGGACTGGGTCCGTAACTTGAGGAAGCACCGCTAAGTGCCAAGCCTACTGTAGGAGCAACACCATATGTTATGAACGTCTGGCAGAGCAAAGCTGATGACTACTCGATAGTTCAGTGTGCCATGCTTTACGGCTTAGAACCGGGTCTTCAACGACGTTTTGAACGTCATGGAGCATATGAGATGTTTCAGGAGTTGAAGTTAATATTTCAAGCAAATGCCCAGATTGAGAGATATGAAGTCTCCAATAAGTTCTATAGCTGCAAGATGGAGGAGAATAGTTCTGTCAGTGAACATATACTCAAAATGTCTGGGTATCATAATCACTTGACTCAACTGGGAGTTAATCTTCCTGTTGATAGTGTCATTAATAGAGTTCTTCGATCACTGCCACCAAGCTACAAGAGCTTCATGATGAACTATAATATGCAAGGGATGGATAAGACGATTCCCGAGCTCTTCGCAATGCTAAAGGCTGTGGAGGTAGAAATCAAGAAGGAGCATCAAGTGTTGATGGTCAATAAGACCGCCAGTTTCAAGAAAAAGGGCAAAGGGAAGAAGAAAGGGAACTTCAAAAAGAACAGTAAACAAGTTGCTGCTTAGGAGAAGAAACCCAAATCTGGACCTAATCCTGAAACTGAGTGCTTCTACTACAAGCAGACTGGACACTAGAAGAGGAAATGTCCCAAGTATTTGGCGGATAAGAAGGATGGCAAGGTGAACAAAGGTATATGTGATATACACGTTATTGATGTGTACCTTACTAGAGCTCGCAGTAGCACCTGGGTATTTGATACTAGTTATGTTGCTAATATTTGCAACTCGAAACAGGGACTACGGATTAAGCGAACACTAGCAAAGGACGAGGTGACGATGCGCGTGGGAAATGGTTCCAAAGTCGATGTGATCACGGTCGGCACGCTACCTCTACATCTACCTTCGTGATTAGTTTTAGACCTAAATAATTGTTATTTGGTGCCAGCATTGAGCATGAACATTATATCTGGATCTTGTTTAATGCGAGATGGTTATTCATTTAAATCAGAGAATAATGGTTGTTCTATTTATATGAATAATATCTTTTATGGTCATGCACCCTTGAAGAGTGGTCTATTTTTGATGAATCTCGATAGTAGTGATACACATGTTCATAATGTTGAAGCCAAAAGATGCAGAGTTGATAATGATAGTGCAACTTATTTGTGGCACCGCCGTTTAGGTCATATCTGTGTAAAGCGCATGAAGAAACTCCATACTGATGGACTTTTGGAATCACTTGATTATGAATCACTTGGTACTTGCGAACCGTGCCTCATGGGCAAGATGACCAAAACGCCATTCTCTGGTACTATGGAGAGAGCAACGGATTTGTTGGAAATCATACATACAGATGTATGTGGTCCGATGAATGTTGAGGCTCGTGGCGGATATCGTTATTTTCTCACCTTCACAGATGATTTAAGCAGATATGGGTATATCTACTTAATGAAATATAAATCTGAAACATTTGAAAAGTTCAAAGAATTTCAGAGTGAAGTTGAAAATCATCGTAACAAGAAAATATAATTTCTACGATCGGATCGTGGAGGAGAATATTTGAGTTACGAGTTTGGTCTACATTTGAAACAAAGCGGAATAGTTTCGCAACTCACGCCACCAGGAACACCACAGCGTAATGGTGTGTCCGAACGTCGTAATCGTACCTTACTAGATATGGTGCGATCTATGATGTCTCTTACTGATTTACCGCTATCGTTTTGGGGTTATGCTTTAGAGACAGCCGCATTCACATTAAATAGGGGACCATCGAAATCCGTTGAGACAACGCCTTATGAACTGTGGTTTGGCAAGAAACCAAAGTTGTCGTTTCTTAAAGTTTGGGGCTGCGATGCTTATGTGAAAAAGCTTCAACCTGATAAGCTCGAACCCAAATCGGAGAAATGTGTCTTCATAGGATACCCAAAGGAGACTGTTGGGTACACCTTCTATCACAGATCCGAAGGCAAGACATTCATTGCCAAGAATGGATCCTTTCTAGAGAAGGAGTTCCTCTCGAAAGAAGTGAGTGGGAGGAAAGTAGAACTTGATGAGGTAACTATACCTGCTCCCTTATTGGAAAGTAGTTCATCATAGAAACCAGTTTTTGTGACACCTACACCAATTAGTGAGGAAGTTAATGTTGATGATCATGGAACTTCAGATCAAGTTATTACTGAACCTTGTAGATCAACCAGAGTAAGATCCGCACCAGAGTGGTACGGTAATCCTGTTCTGGAAGTCATGCTACTAGATCGTGATGAACCTACGAACTATGAAGAAGCGATGGTGAGCCCAGATTCCGCAAAATGGCTAGAAGCCATGAAATCTGAGATGGGATCCATGTATGAGAACAAAGTGTGGACTTTGGTTGACTTGCCCGTTGATCGGCAAGCAATTGAGAATAAATGGATCTTCAAGAAGAAGACCGACGCTGACAGTAATGTTACTGTCTACAAAGCTCGACTTGTTGCAAAAGGTTTTCGACAAGTTCAAGGGATTGACTACGATGAGACCTTCTCACCCGTAGCGATGCTTAAGTCTGTCCGAATCATGTTAGCGATTGCCGCATTTCATGATTATGAAATTTGGCAGATGGATGTCAAAACTGCATTCCTGAATGTATTTCTGGAAGAAGAGTTGTATATGATGCAACCGGAAGGTTTTGTCGATACAAAGGGAGCTAACAAAGTGTGCAAGCTCCAGTGATCCATTTATGGACTGGTGCAAGCCTCTCGGAGTTGGAATAAACACTTTGATAGTGTGATCAAAGCATTTGGTTTTGTACAGACTTTTGGAGAAGCCTGTATTTACAAGAAAGTGAGTGGGAGCTCTGTAGCATTTCTGATATTATATGTGGATGACATATTACTAATTGGAAATGATATAGAATTTCTGGATAGCATAAAGGGATACTTGAATAAAAGTTTTTCTATGAAAGACCTCGATGAAGCTGCTTACATATTGGGCATCAAGATCTATAGAGATAGATCAAGACGCTTAATTGGACTTTCACAAAGCACATACCTTGACAAAGTGTTGAAAAAGTTCAAAATGGATCAAGCAAAGAAAGGGTTCTTGCCTGTGTTACAAGGTGTGAAGTTGAGTAAGTCTCAATGCCCGACCACTGCAAAAGATAGAGAGAAGATGAAAGATGTTCCCTATGCTTCAGCCATAGGCTCTATCATGTATGCAATGCTGTGTACCAGACCTGATGTGTGCCTTGCTATAAGTCTAGCAGGGAGGTACCAAAGTAATCTAGGAGTGGATCACTGGACAGCGGTCAAGAACATCCTGAAATACCTGAAAAGGACTAAGGATATGTTTCTCGTTTATGGAGGTGAAAAAGAGCTCATCGTAAATGGTTACGTTGACGCAAGCTTTGACACTGATCCGGACGATTCTAAATCACAAACCGGATACACGTTTATATTAAACGGTGGAGCTGTCAGTTGGTGTAGTTCTAAACAAAGCGTCATGGCAGGATCTACGTGTGAAGCGGAGTACATAGCTGCTTCGGAAGCAGCAAATGAAGGAGTCTGGATGAAGGAGTTCATATCCGATCTAGGTGTCATACCTAGTGCATCGGATCCAATGAAAATCTTTTGTGACAATACTGGTGCAATTGCCTTGGCAAAGGAATCCAGGTTTCACAAGAGAACCAAGCACATCAAGAGATGCTTCAATTCCATCCGGGATTTAGTCTAGGTGGGAGACATAGAAATTTGCAAGATACATACAGACCTGAATGTTGCAGACCCGTTAACAAAGGCTCTTCCACGAGCAAAACATGATCATCACCAAGGCTCCATGGGTGTTAGAATCATTACTGTGTAATCTAGATTATTGACTCTAGTGCAAGTGGGAGATTGAAGGAAATATGCCCTAGAGGCAATAATAAAGTTATTACTTATTTCCATATATCATGATAAATGTTTATTATTCATGCTAGAATTGTATTAACCGGAAACATAATACATGTGTGAATACATAGACAAACAGAGTGTCACTAGTATGCCTCTACTTGACTAACTCGTTGATCAAAGATGGTTGTGTTTCCTAACCATAGACATGATTTGTCATTTGATTAACAGGATCACATCATTAGGAGAATGATGTGATTGACTTGACCCATTCCGTTAGCATAGCACTTGATCGTTTAGTTTGTTGCTATTGCTTTCTTCATGACTTATACATGTTCCTATGACTATGAGATTATGCAACTACCGTTTACCGAAGAAACACTTTGTGTGCCACCAAATGTCACAACGTAACTGGGTGATTATAAAGGTGCTCTATAGGTGTCTGCAAAGGTACTTGTTGGGTTGGCGTATTTCGAGATTAGGATTTGTCACTCCGATTGTCGGATAGGTATCTCTGGGCCCACTCGGTAATGCACATCACTATAAGCCTTGCAACAATTGCAACTAATGAGTTAGTTGCGGGATGATGTATTACGGAACGAGTAAAGAGACTTGCCGGTAACGAGATTGAACTAGGTATTGAGATACCGATGATCGAATCTCGAGCAAGTAACATACCGATGACAAAGGGAACAACCTATGTTGTTATGCGGTCTGATCGATAAAGATCTTCGTAGAATATGTAGGAGCCAATATGGGCATCCAGGTC
Organism: Triticum urartu; assembly: GCF_003073215.2. Lineage (NCBI taxonomy): Eukaryota > Viridiplantae > Streptophyta > Magnoliopsida > Poales > Poaceae > Triticum > Triticum urartu. The sequence continues at coordinate 21,038,713 of NC_053028.1, forward strand.
CGGCTATTGGTTATTGACCAGAGAGGTGTCTCGGTCATGTCTACATAGTTCTCGAACCCGTAGGGTCCGCACGCTTAACGTTCATTGACGATATAGTACTTTATGAGTTATGTATGTTGATGACTGAATGTTGTTCGGAGTTCGGGATGAGATCACAGACATGACGAGGAACTCCGGAATGGTCCAGAGATAAAGTTTGATATATGGGATAATAGTGTTTGGTCACCGGAAGGGTTCCGGAAATCACTGTAAGGGGTTCCGGATGTTTCCCGAAATGTTTGGGTATGAGAACACTTTATTTGGGCCAAAGGGGAAAGCCCACAAGGTTTTTGGAAAGCGCAAAAGGAAGTTTTGCAGAGTCCAGGTGCCAGACGCCAGGGTCCCTGGCGTCTGGGTCCAGACGCCGGGAACCCTGGCGTCTGGCCCTGGAGTCCGAGAATGACTCTTGCCTTTCGGGTGAAACCGACTTTGTGGAGGCTTTTACTCCAAGTTTCGACCCCAAGGCTCAACATATAAATAGAAGGGTAGGGCTAGCACCCAAAACACATCAAGAAACACCAAGCCCTGTGCCGGCAACCCCGTCCCCTCTAGTCCGTCCCCTCTAGTTTATCCTCCGTCATAGTTTTCGTAGTGCTTAGGCGAAGCCCTGCGGAAATTGTTCTTCACCAACACCGTCACCACACCGTCGTGCTGCCAGAACTCATCTACTACTTCGCCCCTCTTGCTGGATCAAGAAGGCGAGGACGTCACCGAGCTGAACGTGTGCAGAACTCGGAGGTGCCGTGCTTTCGGTACTTGGATCGGTCGGACGTGAAGACGTACGACTACATCAACCGCGTTGATATAACGCTTCCGCGAACGGTCTACAAGGGTACATAGACAACACTCTCCCCTCTCGTTGCTATGCATCACCATGATCTTGCGTGTGCGTAGGAAATTTTTTAAAATTACTACGTTCCCCAACAATTGTGGTCAATGACCGACTTCCATCGGAAGAGTACTGTACGTGGAGAGGCTGACAGCTGGGTCCACGGCAGCCGCAAGGAAGTGCCTCCTTATTACGCGCAAAATAATTATTCCTGCACCTGACAGCAGGGACCCACCGGACGGGCCGCTGTATTTCGTGAAAAAAACATTTTCCCCCTGACTGCTGGGACCCATCAGCTACATCTTCGCACGCAAGGAAGTGCGTCCGGGCAAAAAAAATGACCCACCAGCTATATGTTCGCACGCAAGGAAGTGCCTGACAGTCGGGACCCACCTGGTCGAAGCATAGGTAGTGTTGTCTTTCTGGTCGCGAACGTGTACGGACATACTGATCGATGTAGAGCGCGCACATGTCGTAGTAGAGGCGCACATGTAGCATGTACACGTACGTATAGTGGTCAGTGTGCAAAAACAAATACGGCCACGTACGTACATACGGGCGGGGTCTCGAACGCCTACTCGCGCATACGTACGGCCAGGGCTCCTGTACATGGCTGGGTCGAAACGGAGAAACTGCGTCGTCGTCGTGTTCATGGGGAGGCAACGGAATGCATCATGTTCATCGGGAGGAAATGGAATGCGTGGGAGCCTACCGGCTTGGATGGAACAACTGATGGAAACGAGGCCTGGTGTACCGCAGAACGGAGTAAACAGCCTTGTGTTCGACCGGCCACGGTCGAAACGGGATCCTGTTCATTGGGAGGGGTCTGGCGTACCGCAAAATGGAGGGAACGGACTTGTGTTGGACCTCCTACGATCGAAACGGGGTCCTGTAGATCGGGAGGGGTGTGTCGTACCGCAAAATGGAGGAAACGGACATGTGTTGGAGCCCTACGGTCGAAACGCTGGTCCTATTCATTGGGAGGGGTGTGGCGTACCACAAAACGGGACTCCACGGGATACTGTTCATCTTCACCGTCGACACCCGCAGCCTCCACGGGCTACTGTTCATCCACCATCGACCTCCTCCAGCCTCCACCTGCAACTGTTCATCCACGGGCTCCTCTTCATCCAGCCTCCACCGCGCGCTACTCCACCAGCTACTGTTCAACCAGCCCTCTCCACGGGCTCCTGTTCAACCACCCCTCCACGGGCTACTGTTCATCCAGCAATCCACCGTCTACTGTTCATCCAGCCCTCCACGGGGTCGTCCTGTTCATCCAGTCCTCCATGGGGTCTTGTTCATCCAGCCCCTGTTGGGGAACGTAGTAATTTCAAAATTTTCCTACGCACATGCCAGATCATGGTGATGCAAAGCAACAAGAGGGGAGAGTGTTGTCCACGTACCCTCGTAGACCGAAAGCGGAAGCGTTAGCACAATGTGGTTGATGTAGTCGTACGTCTTCACGATCTGGCCGATCAAGTACCGAACGCACGACACCTCCGAGTTATGCACACATTCAACTCGATGACGTCCCTCGAACTCCGATCCAGTCGAGTGTTGAGGGAGAGTTTCATCATCACGACGGCGTGATGACAATGATGCTGTTCTACCGACGGAGGGCTTCGCCTAAGCACCGCTATGATATGATCGAGGTGGATTATGGTGGATGGGGGCACCGCAGACGGCTAAGAGATCAAGAGATCAATTGTTATGTCTATGGGGTGCCCCCTGCCCCCGTATATAAAGGAGCAAGGGGGGCTGCGGCCGGCCAGGGAGAGGGCGTGCCAGGAGGAGTCATACTCCCACCGGGAGTAGGACTCCCCCGCTTTCCGAGTTGGAATAGGATTCGGGAGAAGGAAAGAAAGAGGGGAAGAAGGAAAGAGTGGGTCGGCCCCCTTGCCTTAAACCAATTCGGTTTGGGCCTTGGGGGGCGTGCCCCACACTTCCCTTGCTGCCCTCTATTTCCACTAAGGCCCATGTAGGCCCATTAAGCCCACGGGGGGTTCCGGTAACCTCCCGGTACTCCGGTAAAATCCCGATTTCACCCGGAACACTTCCGACATCCAAATATAGGCTTCCAATATATCAATCTTTATGTCTCGACCATTTCGAGACTCCTCTTCATGTCCTTGATCACATCTGGGACTCCGAACTACCTTCGGTACATCAAAACACATAAACTCATAATATAACTGTCATCGAACTTTAAGCGTGCGGACCCTACGGGTTCGAGAACTATGTAGACATGACCGAGACACGTCTCCTGTCAATAACCAATAGCGGAACCTAGATGCTCATATTGGCTTCTACATATTCTATGAAGATCTTTATCGGTCAAACCGCATAACAACATACGTTGTTCCCTTTGTCATCCGTATGTTACTTGCCCGAGATTCGATCGTCGGTATCTCAATACCTAGTTCAATCTCGTTACCGGCAAGTCTCTTTACTCGTTCCGTAACACATCATCCCGCAACTAACTCATTAGTTGCAATGCTTGCAATGCTTATACTGATGTGCATTACCGAGTGGGCCCAGAGATACCTCTCCGACAATCGGAGTGACAAATCCTAATCTCGAAATACGCCAACCCAACAAGTACCTTCGGAGACACCTGTAGAGCACCTTTATAATCACCCAGTTACGTTGTGACGTTTGGTGGCACACAAAGTGTTCCTCCGGTAAACAGGAGTTGCATAATCTCATAGTCATAGGAACATGAATAAGTCATGAAGAAAGCAATAGCAACAAACTAAACGATCAAGTGCTAAGCTAACGCAATGAGTCAAGTCAATCACATCATTCTCCTAATGATGTGATCCCGTTAATCAAATGACAACTCTTTGTCTATGGCTAGGAAACATAACCATCTTTGATCAATGAGCTAGTCAAGTAGAGGCATACTAGTGACACTCTATTTGTCTATGTATTCACACATGTATCATGTTTCCGGTTAATACAATTCTAGCATGAATAATAAACATTTATCATGATATAAGGAAATAAATAATAACTTTATTATTGCCTCTAGGGCATATTTCCTTCAGTCTCCCACTTGCACTAGAGTCAATAATCTAGTTCACATCGCCATGTGATTTAACACCACTAGTTCACATCACCATGTGATTAACACCCATAGTTCACATCGTCATATGACCAACACCCAAAGGGTTTACTAGAGACAATAATCTAGTTCACATCGCTATGTGATTAATACCCAAAGAGTACTAAGGTATGATCATGTTTTGCTTGTGAGGGAAGTTTAGTCAACGGGTCTGCCACATTCAGATCCGTATGTATTTTGCAAATTCCTATGTCAACAATGCTCTGCACGGAGCTACTCTAGTTAATTGCTCCCACTTTCAATATGTACCCAGATTGAGACTTAGAGTCATCTTGATCAGTGTCAAAACTTGCATCGACGTAACCCTTTATGATGAACCTTTTTGTCACCTGCATAATCGAGAAAAATATCCTTATCCCACTAAGGATAATTTTGACCGTTGTCAAGTGATCTACTCCTAGATCACTATTGTACTCCCTTGCCAAAATTAGTGTAGGGTATACAATAGATCTGGTACATAGCATGGCATACTTTATAGAACCTATGGCTGAGGCATAGGGAATGACTTTCATTCTCTTTATATCTTCTGCCGTGGTCGGGCTTTTAGTCTTACTCAATTTCACACCTTGTAACACAGGCAAGAACTCTTTCTTTGACTGTTCCATTTTGAACTACTTCAAAATCTTGTCAAGGTATGTACTCATTGAAAAAACATATCAAGCGTTTTGATCTATCTCTGTAGATCTTGACGCTCAATATGTAAGCAGCTTCACCGAGGTCTTTCTTTGAAAAACTCCTTTCAAACACTCCTTTATGCTTTGCAGAATAATTCTACATTATCTCCGATCAACAATATGTCATTCACATATACTTATCAGAAATGTTGTAGTGCTCCCACTCACTTTCTTGTAAATACAAGCTTCACCGCAAGTCTGTATAAAACTATATGCTTTGATCAACTCATCAAAGCATATATTCCAACTCCGAGATGCTTGCACCAGTCCATAGATGGATCACTGGAGCTTGCACATTTTGTCAACAACTTTAGGATCGACAAAACCTTCTGGTTGCATCATATACAACTCTTCTTTAATAAATCCATTAAGGAATGCAGTTTTGTTTATTCATTTGCCAGATTTCATAAAATGTGGCAATTGCTAACATGATTCGAACAAACTTAAGCATAGATACGAGTGAAAAACTCTCATCATAGTGAACACCTTGAACTTGTTGAAAACCTTTTGCGACAATTCTAGCTTTGTAGATAGTAACACTACTATCAGCGTCCGTCTTCCTCTTGAAGATCCATTTATTCTCAATGGCTCGCCGATCTTTGGGCAAGTCAATCAAAGTCCATACTTTGTTCTTATACATGGATCTCATCTCAGATTTCATGGCCTCAAGCCATTTCGCGGAATCTGGGCTCATCATCGCTTCTGCATAGTCCGTAGGTTCGTCATGGTCAAGTAACATGACCTCCAGAAGAGGATTACCGTACCACTCTGGTGCGGATGTCACTCTGGTTTACCTACGAGGTTCGGTAGTAACTTGATCTGAAGTTACATGATCATCATCATTAGCTTCCTCACTAATTGGTGTAGTAGTCACAGGAACAGATTTCTATGATGAACTACTTTCCAATAAGGGACCAGGTACAGTTACCTCATCAAGTTCTACTTTCCTCCCACTCACTTCTTTCGAGAGAAACTCCTTATCTAGAAAGGATCCATTCTCAGCAATGAATATCTTGCCTTTGGATTTGTGATAGAAGGTGTACCCAACATTTTCTTTTGGGTATCCTATGAAGACGCACTTCTTCGATTTGGGTTTGAGCTTATCAGGTTCAAACTTTTTCACATAAGCATTGCAACCTCAAACTTTAAGAAACAACAGCTTAGGTTTCTTGCCAAACCATAGTTCATACGGTGTGGTCTCAACGGATTTAGATGGTGCCCTATTTAACGTGAATATAGCTGTCTCTAATGCATAACCCCAAAATGATAGTGGTAAATCGGTAAGAGACATCATAGATCGCACCATCTATACCTACTAATAAAGCAAGGTGAGTTTCGCTAATTTTTTTATCCGTTCACCGTCAAAATTTATTTTTCTATCCGGGGTGGTACTAAATTTTTGTGCGTCCATCTGTATTTTCAGCAATCTCGAATTTCGTACTCGGCCCGCACATAATGTGGCCCAGTAAAGCCAGCCCACTTATTTGCCTGCCCATGTAGCTTCAAAAAGCCTATTTCTCGCCCTGGGCAGTAGATAGTTTGAGTTCGCACCGGGCGCCCAAGACTGGGCCGGCCCGTTTTGTTTTTCCGTCCAAATTTATTTTTATTTTTACCTTATTTCATAATTCAAAATTATTAAAAAAAAGTTCAGAATCTTAATTTTTGTAAAAGTTTCAAAAAATATTTGAATTAGAATATTGTGTTCACGGTTTCAAAAATATTTGGAACATTAATTCATTTTCTCGTTCAGATTTTTTTCAAACTAAGAAATTTTCCAAAACAGTGTGTGATCTAAAAAAGTATTCTAAAAATGAAATATATTCTTCTTTTAGTAAATTGTTCACAAATTCAAAATAATGTCTGAGTTTAAGAACACATTTTGTTCTGAATGTTGAAAACATGTTCCGTTTTCAGAAGCCGACCACATATAAAAAATGTTTGAGTTTTGATAGAAGGTTTTTGTGTTCAAAAAATGACGTTATTTCAAAAAAGCATGCCTTTTTAAAAAATGGACAGAATACTAAAAACATTGTTCGTAATTTCAAAAAATGCGCATGTTTCAAAGAATATTCAGCAATTCATATTTAAAAAAAATCAAAAAGTATTTTATATCCGACGTTGCAATATGTTCTTAAATATTCACGCTGGCCATTGGTTAGTTGTAGGCGTTTGTTGCCGTGGCTAGCGGCACGTGGTCCGGTCTTTACAGTCATGTGTTTCAGTGTCCCACACGTCGTTTTTTGGATTATAGCTCGTGCCTTGCAAATACATGTTATTTCGGTGCCGGCCAATGGGCTGGCCTAGACGCGAACTATTGTATGTCCCACACGCTATTTGACGCAACTAGCGTCATATAGTAGCTCCCACACGACTGCCCTAAGAAAAGAAAAAAATATGTGTATAGATTTTGTTTCGTCCATTCCACACGTAGCTCCTCAATTTTTTCGATTGTCCCCCAGGTGGGCCAAACTGGACCTACCACACATTTCTTTTTCTGTCGGACGGACGGGCAAAAACTCAGCTAGCTTGAAGCTACGATAGGAACAATCTCATCTTGAAATTTCATACTAAATAACACCCGTTTTTATTTCTCCATGAGTTATTTGGAAATAAGAAAGTTATGTGAGAATAAGGAGGTTGTTTCGAGAATTATGAGCAGAACGAGGGAACTTGCCAATAAAAGACAATATGCTGGAGATAACTTGCACGTGCCATGCTGGTTGGCTATAATGGGAAAAAATGTGGACACGTGCTAATAGAAGAGAATATGCTGGTTTTGCTTTAATTAATAAAATTTATGGGCACGTGAGCGCAAAAATAGTTGAAGAGAATAAACCCTGAGAATGATGGGACATTCATGCCTGATTATGCTCTACTTATGCTAATGAAACATAATTTATGCGATGCAATTAGTAATCCATCCAGTTATGTCATCTTAGGAGAATGTGGTCGAAGTAACCGTGCCTCGAAGGTCGCCCACCGCCCAGCAACCAAATGAAGATGGAACCTCAACTCCGAGACAGAGGCTGACCCGGAGGAAAAAAAGGTACAAGATGGGTGGTCGCCACCGCGTTGACTAGCCCCACCACTATTAAGATCTCATAGGCCAAACATGACCCGTGGGAAGACCGCAGCTTCTCGCTCTGTCACCCACCGTCGTGGAGATCTTTTTTTATGAACACATAAATTATATTTTTCGCCGCTTGTTGCAAAAACAATTATTTCCCTGTTGCAACACACGAGCATATGTGCTAGTATCTAATAAAGTACGGTTACGACGTTCGGACACACCATTACGCTGTGGTGTTCCGGGTGGCTTGAGTTTTGTGAAACTATTCCACATTGTTTTAATTGAAGGTCAAACTCGTAACTCAAATATTCGCCTCTATGATCACATCGTAGAAACTTTATTTTCTTGTTACGATGATTTTCCACTTCACTTTGAAATTCTTTGAACTTTTCAAATGTTTCAGACTTACGTTTCTTCAAGTAGATATACCCATATCTGCTCAAATCATTTGTGAAGGTCAGAAAAATAACGATACCCGCCACGAGCATCAACACTCATCGGACCTCATACATCAGTATGTATTATATAAAATAAGTCAGTAGCTCGCTCCATTGTTCTAGAGAACGGAGTCTTAGTCATCTTTGCCCATGAGGCATGGTTCGCAAGCATCAACTGATTCATAATCAAGTGATTCCAAAAGCCCATCAGCATGGATTTTCTTCATGTGCTTTACACCAATATGACCTAAACGGCAGTGCCACTAATAAGTTGCACCATCATTATTATGAATATGTGTATCACTACGATCGAGATTCAACAAACCATTTTCATTGGGTGCATAACCATAGAAGGTTTTATTCATGTAAACAGAATAACAATTACTCTCTAACTTAAATGAATAACCGTATTGCAATAAACATGATCAAATCATATTCATGCTCAACGCAAACACAAAATAACACTTATTTAGGTTCAACACTAATCCCGAAAGTGTAGGGAGTGTACGATGATGATCATATCAATCGTGGAACCACTTCCAACACACATCGTCACTTCACCCTTAACTAGTCTATGTTAATTCTGCAACTCCCGTTTCGAGTTACTATTCTTAGCAACTGAACCAGTATCAAATGTCGAGGGGTTGCTATAATCACTAGTAAAGTACACATCAATATCATGTATATCAAATATACCTTTGTTCACTTTGCCATCCTTCTTATCAGCCAAATACTTGGGGTAGTTCCGCTTCGAGTGACCAGTCCCTTTGCAGTAGAAGCACTTAGTCTCAGGCTTAGGTCCAGAGTTGGGCTTCTTCACTTGAGCAACAACTTGCTTCCCGTTCTTCTTGAAGTTCCCTTTCTTCCTTTTGCCCTTTCTCTTGAAACTAGTGGTCTTGTCAACCATCAACACTTGATGTTTTTCTTGATTTCTACCTTCGACGATTTTAGCATCGCGAAGTGCTTGGGAATTGTTTTCGTCATCCCTTGCATATTATAGTTCATCACGAAGTTCTACTAACTTGCTGATGGTGACTAGAGAATTCTGTCAATCACTATTTTATCTGGAATATTAACTCCCACTTGATTCAAGCGATTGTAGTACCCAGACAATCTGAGCACATGCTCACTACTTGAGCTATTCTCCTCCATCTTTTAGCTATAGAACTTGTTGGAGACTTCATATCTCTCAAGTCGGGTATTTGCTTGAAATATTAACTTCAACTCCTGGAACATCTCATATGGTCCATGACGTTCAAAACGTCTTTGAAGTCCCAATTCTAAGCTGTTAAGCATGGTGCACTAAACTATCAAATAGTCATCATATTGAGCTAGCCAGACGTTCATAACGTCTGCATATGCTCCTGCAATTGGTCTGTCACCTAGAAGTGCATCAAGGACATATTTCTTCTGTGCGGCAATGAGGATAATCCTCAGATCATTGCTACTATCATCTTTCAACTCAATTTACTCTAGGAACATATCAAAATAAAATAGGGGAGCTAAACGCGAGCTATTGATCTACAACATAGATATGCTAATACTACCAGGACTAAGTTCATGATAAATTAAAGTTCAATTAATCATATTACTTAAGAACTCCCACTTAGATAGACATCCCTCTAATCCTCTAAGTGATCACGTGATCCAAATCAACTAAACCATGTCCGATCATCACGTGAGATGGAGTAGTTTCAATGGTGAACATCACTATGTTGATCATATCTACTATATGATTCATGCTCGACCTTTCGGTCACAGTGTTCCGAGGCCATATCTGTTATATGCTAGGCTCGTCAACTTTAACCTGAGTATTCCGCGTGTGCAATTGTTTTGCACCCGTTGTATTTGAACGTAGAGCCTATCACACCCGATCATCACGTGGTGTCTCAGCACGAAGAACTTTCGCAACGGTGCATACTCAGGGAGAACACTTGTACCTTGATAATTAGTGAGAGATCATCTTATAAAGATACCATCGAACTAAGCAAAATAAGATGTATAAAAGATAAACATCACATGCAATCAAAAAATATGTGACATGATATGGCCATCATCATCTTGTCATCTCCAAAGCATAGTCATGATTTCCATCGTCACCGGCATGACACCATGATCTCCATCATCTTGATCTATATCAATGTGCCGTCACATGGTCGTCTCACCAACTATTGCTCTTGCAACTATTGCTATCGCATAGCAATAAAGTAAAGCAATTATTTGGCGCTTGCATCTTATGTGATAAAGAGACAACCATAAGGCTTCTGCCAGTTGCCGATAACTTCAACAAAACATGATCATCTTATACAACAACTTATATCTCATCACGTCTTGACCATATCACATCACAACATGCCCTGCAAAAACAAGTTAGACGTCCTCTACTTTGTTGTTGCAAGTTTTACGTGGCTGCTACGGGCTGAGCAAGTACCGTTCCTATCTACGCATCAAAACCACAACAATAGTTTGTCAAGTTAGTGCTGTTTTAACCTTCTCAAGGACCGGGCGTAGCCACACTTGGTTCAACTAAAGTTGGAGAAACTGACACTGGCTAGTCACCTGTGTGCATAGCACGGCGGTAAAACCAGTCTCGCGTAAGCGTACGCGTAATCTCGGTCCGGGCCGCTTCATCCAACAATACCACCGAACCAAAGTGTGACATGCCGGTAAGCAGTATGACTTATATCACACACAACTCACTTGTGTTCTACTCGTGCATATTGCATCAACGCATAAGACCTGGCTCGGATGCCACTGTTGGGGAATGTAGTAATTTAAAAATTTTCCTACACACACGCAAGATCATGGTGATGCATAGCAACGAGAGGGGAGAGTGTTGTCCACGTACCCTCGTAGACCGAAAGCGGAAGCGTTAGCACAACGCGGTTGATGTAGTCGTACGTCTTCACGATCCGACCGATCAAGTACCGAACGCACGGCACCTCCGAGTTCTGCACACGTCCAACTCGATGACGTCCCTCGAACTCCTATCCAGCCGAGTGTCGAGGGAGAGTTTCACCAGCACGACGGCATGGTGATGATGATGATGATGTTCTACCGACGTAGGGCTTCGCGTAAGCACCGCTACGACATGATCGAGGTGGATTATGGTGGAGGGGGCACCGCACATGGCTAAGAGATCAAGAGATCAATTGTTGTGTCTATGGGGTGCCCCCTGCCCCCGTATATAAAGGAGCAAGGGGGGTGCGGCCGGCCAGGGAGAGGGCGCGCCAGGAGGAGTCCTACTCCCACCGGGAGTAGGACTCCCCCCCTTCCTAGTTGGAATAGGATTCGGGAGAAGGAAAGAGGGGGCTGGCCCCCTTGCCCTAAACCAATTCGGGTTGGGCCTTGGGGGGGGGCGCCCCGCACTTCCCTTGCTGCCGTCTTGTCGGTGTCAAAACCGGCGGATCTCGGGTAGGGGGTCCCGAACTGTGCGTCTAGGCCGGATGGTAACAGGAGGCAGGGAACACGATGTTTTACCCAGGTTCGGGCCCTCTTGATGGAGTTAAAACCCTACGTCCTGCTTGATTAATATTGATGATATGGGTAGTACAAGAGTAGATCTACAACGAGATCAAGGAGGCTAAACCCTAGAAGCTAGCCTATGGTATGATTGTTGTATATGGAGTTGATTGCCTACGGACTACAACCCTCCGGTTTATATAGACACCGGATAGGGTTAGGTTTACATAGAGTCGGTTACAATGGTAGGAGATCTTGAATATCCGCATCGCCAACCTTGCCTTCCACGCCAAGGAAAGTCCCATCCGGACACGGGACGAAGTCTGCAATGTTGTATCTTCATAGTCCAGGAGTCCGGCTGAAGGTATAGTCCGGCTACCTGCACACCCCCTAATCCTGGACTCCCTCACCTCTATTTCCACTAAGGCCCATGTAGGCCCATTAAGCCCCCGGGGGGTTCCGGTAACCTCCCGATACTCCGGTAAAATCCCGATTTCACCCGGAACACTTCCGACATCCAAATATAGGCTTCCAATATATCAATCTTTATGTCTCGACCATTTCGAGACTCCTCGTCATGACCTTGATCACATACGGGACTCCGAACAACCTTTGGTATATCAAAACACATAAACTCATAATATAATCATCATCGAACTTTAAACGTGCGGACCCTACGGGTTCGAGAACTATGTAGACATGACCGAGACACGTCTCCTGTCAATAACCAATAGCGGAACCTGGATGCTCATATTGGCTCCTACATATTCTACGAAGATCTTTATTGGTCAAACCGCATAACAACATACGTTGTTCCCTTTGCCATCGGTATGTTACTTGCCCAAGATTCGATCGTTGGTATCTCAATACCTAGTTCAATCTTGTTACCGGCAAGTCCCTTTACTCGTTCCGTAACACATCATCCCGCAACTAACTCATTAGTTGCAATGTTTGCAAGGTTTATAGTGATGTGCATTACCGAGTGGGCCCAGAGATACCTCTCCGACAATCGGAGTGACAAATCCTAATCTCGAAATACGCCAACCCAATAAGTACCTTCGGAGACACCTGTAGAGCACCTTTATAATCACCCAGTTACGTTTTGACGTTTGGTGGCACACAAAGTGTTCCTCTGGTAAATGGGAGTTGCATAATCTCATAGTCATAGGAACATGTATAAGTCATGAAGAAAGCAATAGGAACAAAATAAACGATCAAGTCCTAAGCTAACGGAATGGGTCAAGTCAATCACATCATTCTCCTAATGATGTGATCCCGTTAATCAAATGACAACTATTAGTCTATGGCTAGGAAACATAACCATCTTTGATCAACGAGCTAGTCAAGTAGAGGCGTACTAGTGACACTCTGTCTGTCTATGTATTCACACATGTATCATGTTTCCGGTTAATACAATTCTAGCATGAATAATAGACATTTATCATGATATAAGGAAATAAATAATAACTTTATTATTGCCTCTAGGGCATATTTCCTTCAGGCCCAACCGGCTCGATTTATCGGGGTCCTGTTCATCCAGAGGCAACACCACGGGGTCCTGTTCATCCACCCCCACTGGGAACTGTTCATCCAACCCCCCCAGCAATGCTCACTGTTCATCCAGAGGCAGCATCGATCGGCTTCAGTTACCAACAGTAGCGAAGGAATCACTTGGGTTCAGTAACGTAGCTAGTGTGCAAGAGCTCAGGTTTAGTTAGAGCCCAACGCCTCGCACACATGCGCGTACGTGTACGAGAGAAACGTGCATCGCTCGGTGATACGTCTCCAACGTATCTATAATTTTTGATTGCTCCATGCTATATTATCTACTATTTTGGACATTATTGGGAATTATTATCCACTTTTATATTATTTTTGGGACTAACCTACTAACCGGAGGCCTAGCCCAGAATTGATGTTTTTTGCCTATTTTAGGGTTTCAAAGAAAAGGAATATCAAACGGAGTCCAAATGGAATGAAATCTTCGGGAACGTGATTTTCTCACCGAACATGATCTAGAGGACTTGGACCCTACGTCAAGAAACAAAAGAGGAGGCCATGAGGTAGGGGGCATGCCTACCCCCCCTAGGCATGCCCTCCACCCTCATGGGCCCCCTGTTGCTCCACCGACGTACTCCTTCCTCCTATATATACCTACGTACCCCCAAACGATCAGATACGGAGCCAAAACCCTAATTCCACCGCCGTGACTTTCTGTATCCACGAGATCCCATCTTGGGGCCTGTTCCGGAGCTCCGCCGGAGGGGGCATCGATCACGCAGGGCTTGTACATCATCACCATAGCCCCTCCGATGAAGTGTGAGTAGTTCACCTCAGACCTACAGGTCCATAGTTATTAGCTAGATGGCTTCTTCTCTCTTTTTGGATCCCAGTACAATGTTCTCCCCCTCTCTTGTGGAGAACTACTCGATGTAATCTTCTTTTTGCGGTGTATTTGTTGAGACCGATGAATTGTGGGTTTATGATCAAGTCTATCTATGAAAAATATTTGAATCTTCTCTGAATTCTTTTATGTATGATTGGTTATCTTTGCAAGTCTCTTCGAATTATCAGTTTGGTTTGGCCTACTATATTGATCTTTCTTGCAATGGGAGAAGTGCTTAGCTTTGGGTTCAATCTTGCGGTGTCCTTTCCCAGTGACAGTAGGGGCAGCAATGCACGTATTGCATTGCTGCCATCGAGGATAACAAGATGGGGTTTTCATCATATTGCATGATTTTATCCCTCTATATCATGTCATCTTGCTTAAGGCGTTACTCTGTTTTCATTAACTTAATACTCTAGATGCATGCTGGATAGTGGTTGATGAGTGGAGTAATAGTAGTAGATGCAGGCAGGAGTCGGTCTACTTGTCTCGGACGTGATGCCTATGTACATGATCATACCTAGATATTCTCATAACTATGCTCAGTTCTGTCAATTGCTCAACAGTAATTCGTTCACCCACCGTATAATACCTATGCTCTTGAGAGAAGCCACTAGTGAAACCTATGGCCCCCGGGTGTATCTTCATCATATTAATCTTCCAATACTTAGTTATTTCCTTTGCTTTTATTTTACTTTGCATCTTTATCATAAAAATACCAAAAATATTATCTTATCATATCTATCAGATCTCACTCTCGTAAGTGGCCGTGTAGGGATTGACAACCCCTTATCACGTTGGATGCGAGGATTTATTTGTTTTGTGCAGGTACGAGGGACTCGCGCGTAGCCTCCTACTGGATTGATACCTTGGTTCTCAAAACTGAGGGAAATACGTACGCTACTCTGCTGCATCATCCCTTCCTCTTCGGGGAAAAACCAACGCAGTGCTCAAGAGGTAGCAAGAAGGATTTCTGGCGCCGTTGCCGGGGAGGTTCACGCAAGTCAAGATTTGACTCCCGACAACGAGCCATTTCTGGCGCCGTTGTCGGGGAGTCTACGCAAAAGTCAACATACCAAGTACCCATCACAATCCCTATCTCCCGCATTACATTATTTGCCATTTGCCTCTCGTTTTCCTCTCCCCCACTTCACCCTTGTCGTTTTATTCGCCCTCTCTTTCTCTATCCTCCCTCTCTTTCCCGTTTGCCTCTTTTTGCCCGCTTGCTTTTTTTTTGCTTGTGTGTTGGATTGCTTGCTTGTCTGTCTTGATGGCTCTTCCTCGATTTGGTGATCTTCACCTTAAAATGTTAGAAGAAATCGAAAATAACATTGGGACTTTTATGGTCTTGCAATTTGAGCATAATAGTTTCTTTAGAAATGAGCTTAAGTTACAAAAAAGTTTTATGAGTTTTATGAATAAGGAGCTCGATGATAATACTAAAGAATTTGATGCTTTAAGATCCCAAATTGCTCATCTTGAGAAATTAACCGCTGAAATTTCTGATAAGCAAGCCACCTTAGTTAATAGGATGGCCGCTAAACCGGATTTACTTGAAAATAAAGATGAATATCTAAAAGTTATTGATGTGTCCTGTATTAAATCTTTGTTTTGCAATATGAATCTTAATAATGATGGGACTGAATATGATCCACCTTTACCTAGAAGGCGTTCCAAGAATTCAGAGTTTTTAGATCTTGATGCTAAAATTGATGAAAGTGGCATCGAAGAAATTAAAACCCTAGATGTTGCTAAACCCACTATTTTGGATTTCAAGGAATTTAATTATGAAAATTGCTCTTTGATTGATTGTATTTCCTTGTTACAATCCTTTCTAAATTCTCCTCACGCTTATAGTCAAAATAAAGCTTTCACTAAACATATCGTTGATGCCTTGATGCAATCTTATGAAGAAAAACTTGAATTGGAAGTTTCTATCCCTAGAAAACTTTATGATGAGTGGGAACCAACTATTAAAATTAAAATTAAAGATCATGAGTTCTATGCTTTATGTGATTTGGGTGCTAGTGTTTCCACGATTCAAAATACTTTGTGCGATTTGTTAGGTTTCCGTGATTTTCATGATTGCTCTCTAAACATGCATCTTGCGGATTCCACTATTAACAAACCTATGGGAAGAATTAATGATGTTCTTATTGTTGCAAATCGGAATTATGTGCCCGTAGATTTTATTGTTCTTGACATAGATTGCAATCCTTCATGTCCTATTATTCTTGGTAGACCTTTCCTTAGAACGATTGGTGCAATTATTGATATGAAGGAAGGAAATATTAGATTCCAATTTCCGTTAAGGAAAGGCATGGAACACTTTCCTACAAAGAAAATTAAATTACCTTATGAATCTATTATGAGAGCCACTTATCGGTCGCATGCCAAAGATGGAAATACCTAGATCTATCCTTGCTTTTTATGCCTAGCTAGGGGCGTTAAACAATAGCGCTTGTTGGGAGGCAACCCAATTTTATTTTTATTCCTTGCTTTTTGATCCTGTTTAGTAATAAATAATTTATCTAGCTTATGTTTAGGTTGTGTTTTTTGTGCTTAATTAGTGTTTGTGCCAAGTAGAACCGTTGGGAAGACTTGGGGAAAGTCTTGATATCTTGCTGTAAAAAACAGAAACTTTAGCGCTCACGAGAACTGATGCTATTTTTATTTGGAAAGTGATATTTAGTTAATTCTTTTTGCAGACGATTAATAGATAAATTCCTCACGTCCAGAAATTTATTTTAGAATTTTTGGGGCTCCAGATCTTGCGCTAGCTAGATATTACTACAGACTGTTCTGTTTTTGACAGATTCTGTTTTTCTTGTGTTGTTTGCTTATTTTGATGAATCTATGGCTAGTAAAATAGTTTATAAACCATAGAGAAATTGGAATACAGTAGGTTTAACACCAATATAAATAAATAATGAGTTAATTACAGTACCTTGAAGTGGTCTTTTGTTTTCTTTCACTAACGGAGCTCACGAGATTTTCTACTTTAAGTTTTGTGTTGTGAAGTTTTCAAGTTTTGGGTAAAGATTTGATGGATTATTGAAAAAGAAGTGGCAAGAGCCTAAGCTTGGGTATGCCCATGGAACCGCCAACATAATCTAAGGACACCAAAAAGCCAAAGCTTGGGGATGCCCCGGAAGGCATCCCCTCTTTTCGTCTACTTCTATCGGTAACTTTACTTGGAGCTATATTTTTATTCACCACATGATATGTGTTTTGCTTGGAGCGTCTTTTATGATTTCTGTATTTGATTTTTAGTTTACCACAATCATCCTTGCTGTACACACCTTTCGAGAGAGCCTTACATGATTTGGAATTTGTTAAGAATACTCTATGCGTGCTTCACTTAAATCATTTGAGTTGTATAGTTATGCTCTAGTACTTCACTAATATATTTTAGAGCGCAGTGGTGGATTTGTTTTATAGAAACCATTGATCTCTCATGTTTCACTAAAATTATTTTGAGAGTCTTAAATAGCATGTTAATTTTCTTAAATAATCCTAATATTCTTGGTATTCAATAATAGTAAAAACTTTCTTATCAGTGTGTTGAATGCTATGGGAAGTTTGATGCTTCATAATTGTTTTGAGATATGAAGATGGTGATATTAAAGTTGTGCTAGTTGATTAGTTGTGAATTTGAGAAATACTTGTGTTAAAGTTTGTGATTCACGTAGCATGCACGTATGGTGAACCGTTATGTGATGAAGTCAGAACATGATTTATTTTTTGATTGTCTTCCTTATGAGTGGCGGTCGGGGACGAGCGATGATCTTGTCCTACCAATCTATCCCCCTAGGAGCATGCGCGTAATACTTTGCTTTGATAACTTGTAGATTTTTGCAATAAGTATATGAGTTCTTTATGACTAACATTGAGTCCATGGATTATACGCACTTTTCTCACCCTTCCACCATTGCTAGCCTCTCTAATACCGCGCACCTTTCGCCGGTATCATACACCCACCATATACCTTCCTCAAAACAGCCACCATACCTACCTATTATGGCATTTCCATAGCCATTCCGATATATATTGCCATGCAACTTTCCACCGTTCCATTTATTATGACACACTCCATCATTGTCATATTGCTTAGCATGATCATGTAGTTGACATAGTATTTGTGGCAAAGCCACCGTTCATAATTCTTTCATACTTGTCACTCATCCATCATTGCATATCCCGGTACACCGCCGGAGGCATTCACATAGAGTCATATTTTGTTCTAAGTATCAAATTGTAATTGTTGAGTTGTAAGAAAAATAGAAGTGTGATGATCATCATTATTAGAGCATTGTCCCAGTGAGGAAAGGATGATGGAGACTATGATTCCCCCACAAGTCGGGATGAGACTCCGGACGAAAAAAAAAGAGAAAAAAGAAAAGAGGCCATAAAAAAAGAGAAAAGGCCCAAATAAAAAAATGAGAGAAAAAGAGAGAAGGGACAATGTTACTATCCTTTTACCACACTTGTGCTTCAAAGTAGCACCATGATCTTCATGATAGAGAGTCTCCTATGTTATCACTTCCATATACTAGTGGGAAATTTTCATTATAGAACTTGGCTTGTATATTCCAATGATGGGGTTCCTCAAAATGCCCTAGGTCTTCATGAGCAAGCTAGTTGGACGCACACCCACTTAGTTTCTTTTATTGAGCTTTCGTTTACTTATAGCTCTAGTGCATCCGTTCCATGGCAATCCCTACTCACTCACATTGAGATCTATTGATGGGCATCTCCATAGCCCGTTGATACGCCTAGTTGATATGAGACTATCTTCTCCTTTTTTTCTTCTCCACAACCACCATTCTATTCCACCTATAGTGCTATATCCATGGCTCACGCTCATGTATTGCGTGAAGATTGAAAAAGTTTGAGAATGTCAAAAGTATGAAACAATTGTTTGGCTTGTCATCGGGGTTGTGCATGATTTAAATATTTTGTGTGGTGAAGATAGAGCATAGCCAGACTATATGATTTTGTAGCGATAACTTTCTTTTGCCATGTTATTTCGAGAAGACATGATTGCTTTGTTAATATGCTTGAAGTATTATTATTTTTATGTCAATATTAAACTTTTATATTGAATCTTTCGGATCTGAATATTCATACCATAATTAAGAAGAATTACATTAAAATTATGCCAAGTAACACTCCGCATCAAAAATTCTGTTTTTATCATTTACCTACACGAGGACGAGCAGGAATTAAGCTTGGGAATGCTTGATACATCTCCAACGTATCTATAATTTTTGATTGCTCCATCCTATATTATCTACTGTTTTGGACATTATTGGGCTTTATTATCCACTTTATATTATTTTCGGGACTAACCTACTAACCGGAGGCCCAGCCCAGAATTGCTGTTTTTTGCCTATTTTAGGGTTTCGAAGAAAAGGAATATCAAACGGAGTCCAAACGGAATGAAACCTTCGGGAACATGATTTTCTCACCGAACATGATCTAGAGGACTTGGAACCTACTTCAAGAAACAAAAGGGGAGGCCACAAGGTAGGGGGCGCGCCTACCCGCCCCCCCTAGGCGCGCCCTCCACCCTCGTGGGCCCCATGTTGCTCCATCGACGTACTCCTTCCTCCTATATATACCTACATACCCCCAAACGATCGGATACGGAGCCAAAACCCTAATTCCACCGCCGCAACTTTTTGTATCCATGAGATACCATCTTGGGGCCTGTTCTGGAGCTCCACCGGAGGGGGCATCGATGACAGAGGGCTTCTACATCACCACCATAGCCCGTCCGATGAAGTGTGAGTAGTTTACCTCAGACCTACGGGTCCATAGTTATTAGCTAGATGGCT
This sequence comes from Triticum urartu, assembly GCF_003073215.2. Taxonomy (NCBI): domain Eukaryota; kingdom Viridiplantae; phylum Streptophyta; class Magnoliopsida; order Poales; family Poaceae; genus Triticum; species Triticum urartu. Next base: position 21,058,577 of record NC_053028.1, read on the forward strand.
TCTTCTCTCTTTTTAGATCTCAATACAATGTTCTCCCCCTCTCTTATGGAGAACTATTCGATGTAATCTTCTTTTTGCAGTGTGTTTGTTGAGAACGATGAATTGTGGGTTGATGATCAAGTCTATCTATGAACAATATTTGAATCTTCTCTGAATTCTTTTATGTATGATTAGTTATCTTTGCAAGTCCCTTTGAATTATCATTTTGATTTGGCCTACTAGATTGATCTTTCTTGCAATGGGAGAAGTGCTTTGCTTTGGGTTCAATCTCGTCGTGTCCTTTCCCGGTGACAGTAGGGGCAGCAAGGCATGTATTGTATTGTTGCCATTGAGGATAACAAGATGGCGTCTTCATCATATTGCATGAGTTTATCCCTCTACATCATGTCATCTTGCTTAAGGCGTTACTCTGTTTTTACTTAATACTCTAGATGCATGCAGTATAGCGGTCGATGAGTGGAGTAATAGTAGTAGATGTAGGCAGGAGTCGGTCTAATTCTCTCGGACGTGATGCCTATATACATGATCATACCTAGATATTCTCATTACTATGTGATACGTCTCCAACGTATCTATAATTTTTGATTGCTCCATGCTATATTATCTACTGTTTTGGACATTATTGGGCTTTATTATCCACTATTATATTATTTTTGGGAATAACCTATTAACCGGAGGCCCAGCCCAGAATTGTTGTTTTTTGCCTGTTTTAGGGTTTCGAAGAAAAGGAATATCAAACGAAGTCCAAATGGAATGACACCTTCAGGAACGTGATTTTCTCACCGAATACAACTCAGGAAACTTGGAGCGTTAGTCCAGGCACGTAATAGGAGGCCACGAGGTAGGGGGCGCGCCCTACCCTACCAGGCGCGCCCCCACCCTCGTGGGCCCCCTGTTGCTCCACCGACGTACTTCTTCCTCCTATATATAACCACGTACCCCCAAACGATCAGATACGGAGCCAAAACCCTAATTCCACGTCGCAACTTTCTGTATCCACGAGATCCCATCTCGGGGCCTGTTCCGGAGCTCCGCCGGAGGGGGCATCGATCACGGAGGGCTTCTACATCAACACCATAGGCTCTCCGATGGAGTGTGAGTAGTTTACTTCAGACCTACGAGTCCATAGTTAGTACCTAGATGGCTTCTTCTCTCTTTTTGGATCTCAATACAATGTTCTCCCTCTCTCTTGTGGAGATCTATTCAATGTAATCTTCTTTTTGCGGTGTGTTTGTAGAGACCGATGAATTGTGGGTTTATGATCAAGTCTATCTATGAATAATATTTGAATCTTCTCTGAATTCTTTTATGTATGATTGGTCATCTCTGCAAGTCTCTTCGAATTATCAGTTTGGTTTGGCCTACTAGATTGATCTTTCTTGCAATGGGAGAAGTGCTTAGCTTTCGGTTCAATCTTGAGGTGTCCTTTCCCGGTGACAGTAAGAGAAGAAAGGCACGTATTGTATTATTGCCATCGAGGATAACAAGATGGGTTTTTCTTCATATTGCATGAGTCTATCCCTCCACATCATGTCATCTTGTTTAAGGCGTTACTCTATTTTTGCTTAATACTCTAGATGCATGCTGGATAGCGGTCGATGAGTGGAGTAATTGTAGTAGATGCAGGCAGGAGTCGGTCTACTTTCCTCGGACGTGATGCCTGTATACATGATCATACCTAGATATTCTCATAACTATGCTCAATTCTGTCAATTGCTCGACAGTAATTTGTTCACCCACCGTAGAATACTTATGCTCTCGAGAGAAGCCACTAGTGAAACCTATGGCCCCCGGGTCTATCTTTATCATATCAATCTCCTACGGCCTAGTTATTTACTTTGCTATTTACTTTGCCTTTATTTTACTTTGCATCTTTATCATAAAAATACCAAAAATATTATCTTATCATATCTATCAGATCTCACTCTCGCAAGTGGCCCTATTGGGATTGATAACCCCTATTTGCGTTGGTTGCGAGGATTTATTATTTTTGTGCAGGTGTGAGGGACTCGCGCGTAGCCTCCTACTGGATTGATACCTTGGTTCTCAAAAACTGAGGGAAATACTTACGCTACTTTGCTGCATCATCCCTTCCTCTTCGGGCAAAACCAATGCAGTGCTAAAAGAGGTAGCAAGAAGGATTTCTGGCGCCGTTGCCGGGGAGGTCTACGCAAAAGTCAACATACCAAGTACCCATCACATATCCTTATCTCCCGCATTACATTATTTGCCATTTGCCACTCATTTTCCTCTCCCGCACTTCACCCTTGCCATTTTATTTGCCCTGCCCTCTCTCTCTATCCTCCCTCTCTTTCTCTATTTGCCTCTTTTTGCCCACTTGCTTTCTTGTCATGATGGCTCTACCTAAATTTGGTGACCTTCACCTTAAAAGGTTAGAAGAAATCGAGAATAATGTTAGGAGTTTCATGGTTTTGCAATTTGAACATAATAGTTTCTTCAGAAACGAGCTTAAAGAACACAAATGTTTTATGAGTTTTGTGAATAAAGAGCTCGATGATATGTCTAAAGAATTCGATGGTTTAAGATCCCAACTTGCTCATCTTGAGAAATTAACTGCTGAAATTTCGGATAAGCAGGCTACCCTAGTTAATAAGATGGCCGCTAAACCAAGTTGCTATGAAAATAATGATGAAGATCTAAAAGTTATTGATGTGTCCCCTATTTAAATCTTTGTTTTGCAATATGAATCTTGATAATGATGGGTCTGAATATGATCCACCTTTACCTAGTAGGCGTTCCAAGAATTCTGAATCTTTTGATCTTGATGCTAAATTTGATAAAAGTAGGATTGAAGAAATTAAAACCCTAGATGTTGCTAAACCCACTATTATAGATTTCAAGGAATTTAACTATGAAAATTGCTCTTTGATTGATTGTATTTCCTTGTTGCAATCTGTGCTAAATTCTCCTCACGCTTATAGTCAAAATAAAGCGTTTACTAAACATATCGTTGATGCCTTGATGCAATCTTATGAAGAAAAACTTGAATTGGAAGTTTCTATCCCTAGAAAACTTTATGATGAACGGGAACCAACTATTAAAATTAAAATTAAAGATCATTAATGCTATGCTTTATGTGATATGGGTGCTAGTGTTTCCACGATTCCAAAGACTTTGTGTGATTTGTTAGGTTTCCGTGATTTTGATGATTGCTCTCTAAATTTGCACCTTGCATATTCCACTATTAAGAAACCTATGGGAAGAAATAATGATGTTCTTATTGTTGCAAATAGGAATTATGTGCCCGTAGATTTTATTGTTCTTGACATAGATTGCAATCCTTCACATCCTATTATTCTTGGTAGACTTTTCCTTCGAACGATTGGTGCAATTATTGATATGAAGGAAGGAAATATTAGATTCCAATTTCCATTAAGGAAAGGCATGGAACACTTTCCTAGAAAGAAAATTAAATTACCTTATGAATCTATTATAAGAGCCACTTATGGATTGCCTACCAAAGATGGCAATACCTAGATCTATTCTTGCTTGTTATGCCTAGCTAGGGGCGTTAAAAGATAGCGCTTGTTGGGAGGCAACCCAATTTTATTTTTATTCCTTGCTTTTTGCTCCTGTTTAGTAATAAATAAATTATCTAGACTCTGTTTTGCTTGTGTTTTTTGTGTTTAATTAGTGTTTGTGCCAAGTAGAACTGTTGGGAAGACTTGGGGAAAGTCTTGTTGAACTTGCTGTAAAAAACAGAAACTTTAGCGCTCACGAGAACTGCTTTCATTTTTATTTGGAGAGTGATATTTAGTTAATTATTTTTGTACATTATTAATATATAAATTACTCACGTCCAGCAATTTATTTTAGAATTTTGTGGGTTCCAGATCTTGCGCTAGCTACAGATTACTACAGACTGTTCTGTTTTTGACAGATTCTGTTTTTCGTGTGTTGCTTGCTTATTTTGATGAATCTATGGCTAGTAAATTAGTTTATAAACTATAGAGAAGTTTGAATACAGTAGGTATAACACCCATATAAATAAAGAATGAGTTCATGACAGTACCTTGAAGTGGTCTTTTGTTTTCTTTCGCTAACGGAGCTCATGAGATTTTCTACTTTAAGTTTCGTGTTATGAAGTTTTCATGTTTTGGGTAAACATTTGATGGATTATGGAACAAGGAGTGGCAAGAGCCTAAGCTTGGGTATTCCCATGGAACCCCTAAGATAATCTAAGGACACCTAAAAGCCATAGCTTGGGGATGCCCCGGAAGGCATCCCCTCTTTCGTCTACTTCTATCGGCAACTTTACTTAGAGCTATATTTTTATTTACCACATGATATGTATTTTGCTTGGAGCGTCTTGTATTATTTGAGTCTTTATTTGTTAGTTTACCACAATCATCCTTGCTGTACACACCTTTTGAGAGATCCATACATGATTTGGAATTTGTTAGAATACTCTATGTGTTTCGCTTATATCTTTTGAGTTATATAATTTTGCTCTAGTGCTTCACTTATATTTTTTAGAGCACGGTGGTGGATTAGTTTTATAGAAACTATTGATCTCTCATGTTTCACATAGATTATTTTGAGAGTCTTAAATAGCATGGTAATTTTCTTAAAATCCTAATATGCTTGGTATGCAAGATTAATAATAAAACTTTCTTATGAGTGTGTTGAATACTATGATAAGTTTGATACTTGATAATTGTTTCGAGATATGGAGATGGTGATATTAAAGTCATGCTAGTTGAGTAGTTGTGAATTTGAGAAATAATTGTTCTGAAGTTTGTGATTCCCGTAGCATGCATGTATGGTGAACTGTTATGTGATGAAGTCGGAGCATGATTTTTTTATTGATTGTCTTCCTTATGAGTGGCGGTTGGGGACGAGCGATGGTCTTTTCCTACCAATCTATCCCCCTAGGAGCATGCGCGTAATACTTTGATTTGATAACTTGTAGATTTTTGCAATAAGTATATGAGTTTTTATGACTAATGTTGAGTCCATGGATTATACGCACTCTCACCCTTCCACCTTTGCTAGCCTCTCTAATACCGCGCACCTTTCGCCGGTATCATACACCCACCATATACCTTCCTCAAAACAGCCACCATACCTACCTATTATGGCATTTCCATAGCCATTGCGAGATATATTGCCATGCAACTTTCCACCGTTCCGTTTATTATGACACACTCCATCATTGTCATATTGCTTAGAATGATCATGTAGTTGACATAGTATTTGTGGCAAAGACACCGTTCATAATTCTTTCATACTTGTCACTCATGCATCATTGCATATCCCGGTACACCGCCAGAGGCATTCACATAGAGTCATATTTTGTTCTAAGTATCGAGTTGTAATTGTTGAGTTGTAAGAAAAATAAAAGTGTGATGATCATCATTATTAGAGCATTGTCCCTGTGAGGAAAGGATGATGGAGACTATGATTCCCCCACAAGTCGGGATGAGACTCCGGACGAAAAAAAATAGGCCATAAAAAAGAGAAAAGGCCCGCATAAAAAAATGAGAGAAAAAGAGAGAAGGGACAATGTTACTATCCTTTCACCACACTTGTGCTTCAAAGTAGCACCATGATCTTCATAGTAGTGAGTCTCTCATGTTATCACTTTCATATACTAGTGGGAATCTTTCATTATAGATCTTGTCTGGTATATTACAATGATGGGCTTCCTCAAATTGCCCTAGGTCTTCATGAGCAAGCAAGTTGGATGCACACCCACTTAGTTTCTTTTTGAGATTTCATATACTTATAGCTCTAGTGCATCCGTTGCATGGCAATCCCTACTCACTCACATTGATATCTATTGATGGGCATCTCCATAGCCCGTTGATATGCCTAGTTGATGTGAGACTATATTCTCCTTTTTATCTTCTCCACAACCACCACTCTATTCCACCTATAGTGCTATATCCATGGCTCATGCTCATGTATTGTGTGAAAATTGAAAAAGTTTTGAGAATGTCAAAAGTATGAAACAATTGCTTGGCTTGTCATCGGGCTTGTGCATGATTTAAATATTTTGTGTGGTGAAGATAGAGCATAGCCAGACTATATGATTTTGTAGGGATAACTTTCTTCAGCCATTTTATTTTGAGAAGACATAATTGCTTTGTTAGTATGCTTGAATTATTATTATTTTCTATGTCAATATGAAATTTTGTCTTGAATCTTTCGGATCTGAATATTCATACCACAATTAAGAAGAATTACATTAAAATTATGCCAAGTAGCAGTCCGCATCAAAAATTCTATTTTTATCATTTACCTCCTCGAGGACGAGTAGGAATTAAGCTTGGGGATGCTTGATACGTCTCCAACGTATCTATAATTTTTGATTGCTCCATGTTATATTATCTACTCCCTCTATTTCTTTTTAGTCCGCATATAAGGTTTGGTCAAAGTCAAGTTTTGTAGAGTTTGACTAATTTTATATTAAAAAGTATAAACATTCACAATATGAAATCAATATTACCAGATGCACCATGAAACGTATTTTCATATTATGTAGTTTTAGTATTGTAGATGTTCATATTTTTCTATATAAATTTGGTCAAACTTTATGTAGTTTGACTTTGACCAAATCTTATATGCGGAGTAAAAAGAAACGGAGGGAGTACTGTTTTGGACATTATTGGGTTTATTATCCACTATTATATTATTTTTCGGACTAACCTATTAACCGGTGGCCCAGCCCACAATTGCTGTTTTTTGCCTGTTTTAGGGTTTCGAAGAAAAGTAATATCAAACGGAGTCCAAACGGAATGAAACCTTCGGGAACGTGATTTTCTCACCGAATACAACTCAGGAGACTTGGACCCTACGTCAAGGCACGTAACAGGAGGCCACGAGGTAGGGGGGTGCGCCCTACCCTACCAGGCGCGCCCCCTACCCTCGCGGGCCCCCTGTTGCTCCACCGGCGTACTTCTTCCTCCTATATATACCCACGTACCCACAAACGATCACATACGGAGCCAAAACCCTAATTCCACCGCCGTATCCACGAGATCCCATCTTGGGGCCTGTTCCGGAGCTCCGCTAGAGGGGGCATCGATCACGGAGGGCTTCTACGTCAACACCATAGCCTCTCCGATGAAGTGTGAGTAGTTTACTTCAGACCTACGGGTCCATAGTTAGTAGCTAGATGGCTTCTTCTCTCTTTTTGGATCTCAATACAATGTTCTCCCCCTCTCTTGTGGAGATCTATTCGATGTAATCTTCTTTTTGTGGTGTGTTTGTTGAGATCGATGAATTGTGGGTTTATGATCAAGTCTATCTATGAATAATATTTGAATCTTCTCTGAATTCTTTTATGTATGATTGGTTATCTTTGCAAGTTTCTTCGAATTATCAGTTTGGTTTAGCCTACTAGATTGATCTTTCTTGCAATGGGAGAAGTGCTTAGCTTTGGGTTCAATCTTGCGGTGTCCTTTCCCGGTGACAGTAAGGGCAGCAAGGCACGTATTGTATTATTGCCATCGAGGATAACAAGATGGGGTTTTCCTCATATTTCATGAGTCTATCCCTCTACATCATGTCATCTTGCTTAAGGCGTTACTCTGTTTTTACTTAATACTCTAGATGCATGCTGGATAGCGGTCGATGAGTGGAGTAATAGTAGTAGATGCAGGCAGGAGTCGGTCTACTTGTCTCGGACGTGATGCCTATATACATGATCATACCTAGATATTCTCATAACTATGCTCAATTCTGTCAATTGCTCAACAGTAATTTGTTCACCCACCGTAGAATACTTATGCTCTCGAGAGAAGCCACTAGTGAAACCTATGGCCCCAGGGTCTATCTTTATCATATCAATCTCCTACTGCCTAGTTATTTTCTTTGCTATTTACATTGCCTTCATTTTACTTTGCATCTTTATCATAAAAATACCAAAAATATTATCTTATCATATCTATCATATCTCACTCTTGTAAGTGGCCCTATAGGGATTGACAACCCCTATTTGCGTTGGTTGCGAGGATTTATTTGTTTTGTGCAGGTGCGAGGGACTCGCGCGTAGCCTCCTACTGGATTAATACCTTGGTTCTCAAAAACTGAGGGAAATACTTACGGTACTTTGATGCATCATTCCTTCCTCTTCGAGGAAAACCAACGCAGTGCTAAAAGAGGTTGCACTATGCTCAATTCTGTCAATTGCTCAACAGTAATTCGTTCACCCAATGTAGAATACCTATGCTCTTGAGAGAAACCACTAGTGAAACCTATGGCCCCCGGGTGTATCTTCATCACATTAATCTTCCAATAGTTAGTTATTTCCTTTGCTTTTTACTTTGCTTTTCTTTTACTTTGCATCTTTATCATAAAAATACCAAAAATATTATCTTATCATATCTATCAGATCTCACTCTCGTAAGTGGCCGTGTAGGGATTGACAACCCCTTATCGCGTTGGTTGCGAGGATTTATTTGTTTTGTGTAGGTACGAGGGACTCGCGCGTAGCCTCCTACTGGATTGATACCTTGGTTCTCAAAACTGAGGGAAATACTTATGCTACTCTGCTGCATCATCCCTTCCTCTTCGGGGAAAAACCAACGCAGTGCTCAAGAGGTAGCACTCATCCCCCGACCACCCACCGTAACCGGGAATTCCCCGAAATTTTCCTCGCCCTCGCTTCTACCACAGTTTTTTCCGTCATGGACGGCACAAAGAATGTCATGCAGCTGCGTCTCCGGCCGCCTAGGACGAAAAGCCCATTTTCTATCATGATTTTTTGTCATAGAAGTAGGATCGCACCACATCTATGATGATACCGGGTTTTGTCACAATTATCGTCACAGAAGTGTCATAAGTATGACAGAAAAAATTTCGTTTGGCCCAAAATGTCACGGATGTGTCTTTTTTTGTAGTGCACCTGGCAGTGACGTGGGGGCGGACAACTGTAGTTCCCGGGGCTCCGGAGGCGGAGCTGGAGAGCATCGAGGCTGAACTGGAGAAGGCGAAGGCATTCGCCGGATGAACACTTCTTAGGGCTCATGGTAGGACATGGGAAACGTGCGCCGATGATCATTTAGATTAGGTTTAGTGTCGGGTTTATCTAGTTTATATGAAATATGTAATGAATTTTGTCTGGTTTATATGAAAATTGATCCAAATATAATGAATTTCGTCCGGTTTATATGAAAATTGATCGTATTTACATGAATTTTGGCCGGCTAGTTCAAACGGCGGCTGAAATGTATGCGGGCAACATTAGATAGCCGACTCCCGCATATGTGGACTGGTGCCCCTATGCGCGGACGAATGATGGAATATATTTGTGGGTTAACATTGGAGATGCCCTAACCCCACCAATCTTTTCTCACAAACATGTAATTTGCGCATGGTCAAGATTCAAATGGACCGGTCCGGTCTGGACTTGTTACTAGACCTACGAACGTGTTCTAGAATCTCAGGGGTCAGAGTTCGGTCTGCACCTCGTCTAATAGGGCAATAGGTAAACCTAAGTTCGGCCATTCTTCTCTATACTGAGTGTAGAAGGGCACATGCCGATGAGATGCTCGGCACTTGACGTGCACTTCGTGTTCCCGCAAGTGTCAGCAATGGTGTGGGACAGAGGTGGATGGGCGCCCTTGATCCATGATAGCAGCACGACCACCACTTCCGACTTCGTTAGAGCATCTACAATGACAGATACCTAATTTGAGTTGCGGAACGCCCCCGAACACGCCAGGCCACGTCCGTGGATAGTGACTGATCAGACCCCACATTACGACTCCAACAACCATAGTAGGCATTTTACAATTAGCATTTTATACAAACGATGCAAAAAGAAAGATCTATGTACTACCAACTACCATCTACACAACTCATCCTTCTCGCCAGATATGTGGATGAAATTGATGTCCGAGCCGCCGTCGTCATAGCCATTGGCAGCCGGGCGAACCTCCAGTTCCTCCTCGGGAGTCAAGAATGGCATGCTGCTCCGTTGCCTCCTCTGTCTGGGCCACCTCGAACTCTATGCATCGTCCATGGCGAAGCTGGTAGGTGCCGGATCTGCCTGATGCGCCTCCTCTGACTCCTCCTCCACCTCCTCCTCTATGACCGCGTCCTCCTCCTTCGGCTCCACCTCCACTTCCTCCTCCTTGGGATGCACTGAATCCAGAGGCAGGCTGGCTGCGATACGATCTTCGCGTCTACCCTGGATCTCCTCTAGCAGCTACAACCGCCGCTTGGGAGTGAGCATGTTGTAACTAGTGGTTAGCGGCTGATGGATGGATTGAATGTGACGAAAGTGGAGGGAGGGAGGGGCAAGAAATGGGGGTGGTCTATGGTTGGGCTTTTGCCGTCCGACTTACGTAGCTGGACATGTATCCTCAGATAGCATGCTAGAGTAGGACCACACAATGCCAATGCGTCCTCATCGATGAACTGAGGAGGCGCACGTCATACCACTGGTTTATGCTTTTTTCCGCATGGACCCTTGTGGTCTGTCCTAAACGACGTGCACGTCCGGACATCTTCATATCTGGCCCAGATATGTGCCGGATATGGGAAGTGGCGGCCAGTCCTGGTATTTGGGCTAGATTTGACAAGTCTAGCTGGGTGGCAATTTTGTGTTTGGGTAGTACCAGGCAAGCTGCCCGGGCGTTTGGGGCGGATCTGAGGACTCCAGTTGTAGATGCTCTCATGCCTCAAGTAGCCGCATGTAGAGGCGTGGTGGTAGCTATGTTGTCGCAGACAATGACAAGACATGCGTGCAACCGTCTCGCAGCATGAGCTACAGGGCAAGCACCGACTTGTTGAGCGCTCACTCCAGAAGTAAAAAATGGCCAGCATGGTTGTGGTTGTGGTGCCACGGACAACGGAGATTTGCTCCCGGAGCGGCGGTATGAGTTGCCTGGAGGGCGGTGCAACATGGAGCCATGGATGATGCTGAGACGGACACATCGCCGGTGCGGCGACGCAAGCTGAAGCGTGTGCGCTGGCACGGTGAAATTTGTAGGTGCTTGGCTGGCGGCGGCTACGATGACATGACTAATAGTGAGTGGTTCGACCCTATGGTCAAAAGGGAGACCTCATCGTGGCGCCTTCAGCGCCCGATCACTTTCCTGGCGCTCATGTGCGCCCCCTACTGGGTCGTGGCCCATTCGCTTGAATGTTGCTCGCTCGACCGCTGCTGCTCGCTCGCTCCCTCCCTCCTTGGTAGCCTTTTTTTTTCTTGCGAGCACTTGTGAAAAAAAGCCTTGTTGTTTAAAAAATAAAAAAGGAAAAAACTGTGAATTAAAAATGTACATGAATTTTAATTAAAGTTCACAAAATTTGAAAAAAAAATTCATCGAATTTGAAAAGGTTAATTGAATTTGAAAACAAGCTCGTCGGTTTTGAAAAAAGTTCATCAACTTTGAAAAAAGTTCATCTAGTTTTAAAAAAGTTCATCGATTTTGAAAAAAGTTCATCGAACTTGTAAAAAAGTTCATCAAATTCAAAAAGTTCATTGAATTTGAAAAAAGTTCATCAAATTTGGAAAAAGTTCATTAGTTTTCAAAAAAGTACATCAAATTCGAAAAAGTGCATCTACTTTCTAGAAAAAAGTTCACAATTTTTTTTAAAAAAAGAGTTCATCGATTTTGAAAAAAGTTCATCTACCATCAAAAAAAAATCATGAATTTCTTTCACAAAAAAAGGTTTGTGACTTTGAAAAAAATGTAAAAGGGAGAGAGAAAAAAAGAAAGAAAGAAGAAGAAGAAGAAGAAGAAGAAGAAAAGGCCAAGCAAACCACTGTGTAATACTTGAAATCAGTTGGTCGTGTGGTTACGGGGTTGATGTCCTAAGACCCTTGTCGCGTGTCCGAATCCTGGTAGCACACACTTTTTTCTTTTTCTTTTATAAACAAAGAAGGAGCATATAGGCGGACCCTCTATAAAAACCTAGTGTACAGGAAGGGTATGCGCACTGTACCAAAATGCCTATATTCAGCGCTTAAGGCGCCGAATAGGATTTAGCGCCGAAAGGTTACGTCCCCAGTGTACCCTAATGTTTATCTGGGCCATCCAATTAATCCACAGGTGCCAACAGCCAGGTCTGGTCCATCGGGACGAAGGGTTAAAGCAGATCACGTGAGTCTTGAGTTCATAGTCCTTAACCCAAAGTGCTCTCAATATCTGTACTCTTACAAGGCTAGTTGGTAGGACAGTATCTACGGTCTTTGTTTTTGCCTCACCGCCCACCACACCCTCCATGTTGGTTTTTCTCGCTCCCTCTTAATACCAAATCAATTTTCCTGATCCTCCTCTCATTTGTTCGTGCCTCCTTTAGTAGGTGCCAATTTAATTCAACCATGTAAATATTAGCTAATTAAGAATTCGGAAATCACACCATATATGTAAGATAACCTTCCTAAAAGGCAAAAAGAAGATTGTTCTCAATAACCTTCCAAATCGAAATAAGATATTCCTCAATAAGAAATAGCTAATACCACATCCTATCACATTTATTATCTATCATTATCTCTATTATTAAATCTCTACTCCTAAAAGGGGAGTTGGTGAACCAGTACACATGGTTTATTTTTGCCTCCACATCCCACCACCCCCTCCATGCTGATTTTTTCTCACAACCACTAAAAAAACCGATCGATCCGCCCGACCTTCCGATTCAATTTTTTCATGCTTGCTTTGGCAGGTGCCGATTCAATTCAATCATGTAAGTATTAGGTAATTAATAAGAATTTAGAAACAGTATATATGTAAGGTCACCTTCCTAAAAGATAGACTAAAGATTTTTTTTCTCGATAACCTTCCAAATCTGCACTCCTAAAAGGGGAGTTGGTATCTCGGTATGCATGGTTTATTTCACCTCAACATTTCACCACCCTCCATGTTGGTTTTTCTCCCTCCCACTAAAAACCCGAATCTATTCACCCAACCTTCCTTTTCACTTTCTTTCCTTCTTGATTTGGCAGGCGTCGATTCAAATCAATCTTGTAAATATTAGGTAATTACAAATTTGGACATCGCAACATATATGTGATATCACATTCCTAAAGATGGATAGAAGATTTTTCTCGACAACCTTTCAAAACAAAACTAGATATTTCTGAATAACAAATAGCTAATCCCGCGCACTAAGCTATTTATTATCTATCATATCTCTAGTATTGAATCATAATCACAACTTTCCCTAGACATTTTTTCTTCAATCTCACCCACATGTCTCTGTTTTCACCGAAAATGTTTCTTTTCCTGTTTCGTTCATTCCGTTTGACCTCCCCTCACGCGTATGTTGACCCTCCCCATTGATTTTCAACCCAACGAATTTTTCCAAATAAAACAGATCTCCCCTCAACCCCCTCAAGCCCTCCTCGTTCGACATCCCCTCTCATGTAATCCCCACCTACGCGCCTCCTACCGACTTTTTCAATTCTCTATTCGCGACTTCATGCATCCCACAAAAATAAGCAATATGCCCGATTCTGACTTGGCCATTTCTTCCTTGTCATGTGAGGAGAGCGCCACCTAGGGTTCCCTCGCAGACGGTTCTTTTCATCCTGAATGTTCGTTCCCTAATTGACGTTGGCCCCGCACATCCCTCTCCCCCACACCCGACCCGGCAAGTGTTCCAACCGTCGCCGCTCCCCTGCTATCCTCTAACCGCGACCCTCCCGACACCACTGATTCTGCCTTCGAATTACCTCTCTAGACGTTCCTCTATGCCGCAGCCGCCAAGGATCAAGGGTGAAGACATTTCAATGTAACGATAATTTGGTGAGCTTGTGTGTGGGGGGGGGGGCACGTTTTTCATGACACTGCAGGTGAGGTCGTCTTTGTTCTCCACTGCATGTGATGACAAGAAGGGTATGCTTGGCCAACAACTCCATGTGGTTTTGTTATCCCAGACGCCTACAGGATCATGTCAGAGGTATATATGCTGAAGAAGTTGGAATAACGAGGAAGTGCAGCAGACTATCGTGCACCATCTCGGCTTCGAGGCCAAACAGGTTTGGTTTCCCTCCCACATCCCACGACCCTCCCTTGTCTTCTTGCTACGACTCCATGGATGATTATATTACATGTGTGTGTGCGTGTGTGATAGGATCAGAAGACTGACAGGGAACAATATGTATTAAACGCTACCTGCCCTTATTATTTAATTACAGTAAGCAATCACCTTATGGCCTTTACTATGTCGATCCCACATTATGGCCTTCACTGCGTGATAGTATTAGAAGACTGAATTTACACTTAGCAAACAGCTGATAGCATTTACTGTGTATTTCAAGAAGTATCTCATAGTGGCAACAAATCTGGCAATTAAGACTTTTTCTACAGACGGTGATCCTAACTACCTGGTATGAATAGCGGCAACATCTTATAATACTAACATGTAGTGCTTCATTTAACTCATTTTGTACAACGTACTATTGTATCGAAAACTTAAATGCAATTAACCATTGAATTTTTCTTCATCAGGATTGAGCGATCTGGCATACAATTATGAGCTTCTGAAATTCGGTGGTTCAGATCATGGAAATATGACAGGGAAGAGCCCAGTAGTAGAAAACAGGGCTTCGGTCACGGGGCAGTTTTCACATTAGTCCCGGTTCAGTCAAGAACCGGGACTAACGTGAGCATTTATCCCGGTTCGTGCGGCTAAGGCATTAGTCCCGATTCACCTGGGCCCTTTAGTCCCGGTTCGTGCCACGAACCGGGACTAAAGGGTGTGATGCCCATTAGTCCCGGTTGGTGGCACCAACCGGGACTAAAGGTTAGACCTTTAGTACCGGTTGGTGCCACCAACCGGTACTAATGGGTTTTGAGGCATTAGTACCGGTTCATGGCATGAAACGGTACTAAAGGTCCCATTTTCAAACTCTCCCCCCCCCCCCCCCCCCCCCCCCCCCCCCCGTGGACCGCCTTTTCAGATTTAGAAAAAACAAAAGAAAATGATGGAAATGTCAAAAAACAAAATAAAATAAGTTTCCCATGTGATATGTGGTCTACTTGTTGGGAAAATTTACAAATATGAATTTCGACTTTATTTGCAAAATCTCTCTGGAATTTGTAAAATGGGCATAACTTTTGCATACGAACTCAGATTAAAAAAATTATATGAAAAATCATCTACTCGAAAAGTACATCCGAATTTAACCGGGGGAACCCCGTTAAACATTTTCAAAATCCTCAAAAACCTAACAGAAAAAAAGTTACGGGGCTTTTAAGATCTAGAGTGGAAAAAATCGATAAAATTACTAGTCAAATCTGGTCAAACAGTGGTCAAACTTTCATCAAACAATGGTCAAACTAATTATTCTAGAATATTAGTGTTACTAAATAATTATTTCAGTTATTTTGAATTTTGGTCAAATCTGGTCAAACTGTGGTTAAACTAATTATTCAAGAAATATTAGTGTTACTAAATAATAATTATTTTTTAAAACAATAGTTTCAAACTCAAACAGTGAAATGTGTCACTTCATGCTCAAGCAAAATTCATGAAGGTTAATAGGATTGACATCTTATTATTGTCAGGAAAACAATAAGTGCAGACTTGGAAACGAGAGAGAATAGAACCCGAAAGTTACACTACTAGGAAAAGGCCTACTAATGGCGCACCGGTTTTGCCTACTAATGGCGCATCACTGGTGCGCCATTAGTAGCACGCCACTAGTAATTTTTACTAATGGCGCACCGCTGATGCGCCATTAGTATCTGGTATACTAATGGCGCACCATCTAGTGCGCCATTAGTATATAACACCATGCGCCATTAGTGTGCCTCCCAGGGGCCATATTTAACCATGTGCTTTGGCACACTAATGGTGCACTCTGTAGTGATGCACCATTAGTATGAATATTAGGTTTTATTTTTTTACTTTTCTGATTTTTGCACATGTTACAAAATATATTATTTGACAGAATATAGACAGTAGCACACAGCAACAGCAGATTCATCGAATACAATAGAAGATTAGTCTCCGAATACAATTCATCATATTAGTCTCCGAATTCAAAAGACCAAACAAAGATAAAACATTACAAGTCTCGAGACCGCGAGTATCGAGTTTGTCGGAAGTAATACTAATCCTAACAAGTCCTACTAATCATCATCATACAACTTCTACTCGTTATTCATAACAAGTCATACGATCATCATCTTGATAGTCTTCGAACCAACCCTACTTAATTGTTCTTAGCACATGATCATCAGTATTAGGCAGGACCTAAATACCCTATTTAAGCTAAAATAGCATAAAACAATATAGACCCTGACTCTCCATTATGGAGAATGGAGAACATCCTGTCTCCAATTCTTGCGCTTCGCTTCCTTTTGCTTCCAAGAAGCTCCTTACGACTGTCCATACATTTTTTCCATCCTTTGATTTTCATGTCTCCACTTCTTTTAGAAATCTCGTATGGACAGTTGAGATTCGTAGGACGACCTGGCTGTATGTTCAAAACATTAACACTACCTTTCAGATACATCATATGAGGCACACAATTCTCTGGGATTATCTGTTGAAAAACATAGTAATAACTTCATAGTTAGCAATGATGTACTAGTTTTAGAAGTATGCAAAAGATGCACGGATGTCGTAATAGTAAAAATCTTACCAGGGTATCTCCATGGTAGTTACCGTAGTTGAACACATGCACTAGTGGCACGTATTTACCATAATGTTGAGGAGTTTGATTGTAGATATTGTAATTCTCAATGTCAGTACAAAATCCGACCAAATAATTTTTCTCCTTGTAAGTTGTTAATTCGGAGCCATCGGTGTAGTGGGTTTTGTCTACCATCTCCCGCACATTCTTTGAACAATAAAAATAAGTTGTCAATGGAAATAAGCTGTCAACTATTTTGAAATAAACAATATAAATTAGCTAATAACTATGTTTGAGAAACTCACATAGCGGTAGAACTGGAGGCGTATCAACAAGGACCCAAATGTCCATATTGTCTTGGTTGATGTCAGGATTACCAAGATCCATGGTGATAAGCATACCCTCATCAAAACCATACATCTTGCAAAATGCTTCCCAATTTTTGCAACCAAAATGGGTTACGCTCTCAGAATTATATAGATTTACTTCAAAGTCCACATGGTGATGAGTCCTTAGGTGAATTTTCTTTGTTTCAGAAATTTCACCGTCTTCAAAATCCATCCTCTCCAAGACATAGCGTCTTGCATGACATGGGATAAGCTATACTCGAATTGTAAAAGATGAAAATTACACGTTGAAATAGTTGAAGTCATGCTTAATTATGAAAATAACACTTGTCTTCGTTGTGTACCATTTCAACTTCGAAGGTCTCCTCGAGCTTAATGCTGAAGCGCCGATCATCATCCAAGTGAGGCATGTTGCACAGACCTCGATCGTCGTGGCACCAGTCGCACTCCGTCGGGAGACTTTCGTCGTCCGATGATGATGACGACATATCCTACGTTCATAATTCAAAACTACATCATTTAGGGTTTGTCGACACCGAGGCATCCTAAAAGCTATGCTTTTATCATTTAGGGTTTGACGACGCCGAGGCACCCTAAAAGCCTAAGCTTTCATCATTTAGGTTCTTATCGACACCGAGGCACCCTAAAAGCCAAGGTTTTATCATTTAGGGTTTGTCAACGTCGAGGCACCCTAAAAGCCTAAGATTTCATCATTTAGGTTTTGTCGACGCCGAGGCACCCTAAAAGCCTAACCGTACATCATTTAGGTTCTCATCGACACCGAGGCACCCTATAGAAGCCAAGTTAAGTTTTCATCATTTAGGGTTTATCGATGTCGAGGCACCCTAGGTTGGGCCTAATCACTTGGCACTAATCACTTGGCTCTATTGCCACCTATGTAGGGTTTATCATCTAGGGTTTATCGATGCTAACGAGAATTCTAAGTTGGACCTAATCACTTGGCTCTATTGCCACCTATGGTTTAATGCAGCAAGAATGGCGGGGCAGTTGATCCTACTTAATTAAGTACTAAGATACCCCGGCCCTGCATTAGTAGCAAGTACCCCATATGTCCGATTTTTAGCAAAGTCATGCTAAAATTCACTGAAAATTTTAGCATGACCTTTGCTGAAAATAAGACATATGGAGTACCCAAATTTTCCGGAACGGAAGTTAATCGACATTCCGACAAACTCAAGGGCCTCTCGGGGTACCTGCAAAATCATCACGACATGATGGTCGGAGACAAAACCCAGCAAACTAGCACCACAATGTGCCTCTACTTTCATATGGATGAAAAGGCCACAGACCATATGGTCCTCTGCTTTCATATGGACAAAAATCAGCTCAACTTATGTGAGCTTCCATTCCAGATCTAATAGGTCACCCAACAAAAAATCATGAATAGTTTTAGCTGGAAAAAAATCATGGATTGTTGTTAACTGAAAATTAGTGAAAGAAACTGTTGCTGATTATGGATTACTGTTAATTAAAAATAGAGCATCTGGCTTGTCTTATCATGTTCACTAAGTCCACAAAAATGAATAGGTTCAGTAAACTTGAAGTACTCAACACTAAACATGGTTCAGAGCTCACTACACTACCCTACATCGTGCAATGGTTCAGACCTCACTACACTAGAACAAGCTCACTACACTACACTACACTACACTACACATGCTTAAACTCTGAACATAAACAAACACAAGCAATGCAATATGTAAACTACCTCTGTTTCTAGGCAACAAGAGTTATCATCAATGCTTTTGAGTTTATTATGTACCTTCAGTTCTGAGTTTTAAATGTCAAAAGAGCTTCACAGAATCTTGAATCCTCCAAATCACTCTTAACAGTTCTGCATTGCACAAAGGCAGCAATGAGCCAATGATATCAGTAGCAATAATAGGTGCTTACATTCTCATAACGTCAGTATCAGTTAACCAAAATTCAACC
Source organism: Triticum urartu (assembly GCF_003073215.2). Lineage (NCBI taxonomy): Eukaryota > Viridiplantae > Streptophyta > Magnoliopsida > Poales > Poaceae > Triticum > Triticum urartu. Next base: position 21,077,438 of record NC_053028.1, read on the forward strand.
TACAGAGTTCTAGTACAGTGAGTAACTCCCAATACTTTTAATAGAAGCACAATTAACAACACAACTAGGGAGTCTAGGACAATGCCACCAGATAGAATTTGAAGGAAAAACGTTCTTCCAGAACCTTCAAGCCACAATCATACATAGAGTGGCTGATCATATAAGCAATATTTAAATAAACATTAACTAAACTTGATGACAAGAAAAACTACAATCACATTGATACAAACTAGAGCATATAGCAATAGTAAATTGCTGCTCCATATAGCAACAGTAATGCACCTAATCAACATTGTAGAGCATCCTGTTACAAACTTGTTCTGATCCTGCAAATTAATGTGGAGGAAGAACTAGGGAGGGAGGGAATGGTAATGGTTTAGAGAAGAACAATAGTAATGCTCCATATAGCAATAGTAATGCTCCATATGTTCTGATCCATATAGCAAGAAGAACTAGGGAGGGAGGGAATGGGGAGGAAGGGTGGAGAGGAAGGAAAGAGGAGAGGTACCTGGGCGGGCGTGGCCAGTCGCCGGAGGGGTCGGGGTCGGCGGCGGCGTCGAAGGGGTGGCTCAAGGGCGTCCGAGCTCGTCCGGGTCCTCGTAGTCGAAGAGGAAGACGACGGCGGTCCTCCTGGGCGCCTTGATTGGTCGTGGGGAGGCCGGCGGCCACGTGCTTCGCGGGTCGGCGGGCGCGGGGGCGGTGGCGCGGGGGAGCGGGGGCGGCGGCGCGGGGGAGCCGGAGCGGGCGTGGCGAGGGATGGAAGGGGATCTGGCGAGGGAGAGGGAAGGAGGTATCGGGCGAAGGGCCGGGTATCCAGCTATAGAGGGGGGAATGTTAGTAATGGCGCACCATCGAGGGGTGCGCCATAAAAACACTCATAGCAATGGCGCACCCTCCTCGGGTGCGCCATTAGTAACTTGTTTTTTTTCATTATTTCTTGTTGCATCTAATAATTTGTTTTTTTATCAAATTTGTTATTTTCATGAGGACTAGAACAAAATATATCATCAATTTTTTTTTAATATCATCAAATTTGTTTTTTATTTTTAATTGAAAATATCATCAAATTTGTTATTTGAAAATATCATCAAATTTGTAAAAACAGTAATATTTTTTTAGAAAATGAATATGAATATGAAACAGTAATATTTTTTTATAAAAACAGTAATAATTGTTGTTTAACAACAATTGCAGTCTACACTTTTTTATTATTATTTTTTAAAAAATGAAGAGGGTAGAGGAGGCGCGGGTGGGATCGAGATCGAGATGGAGGGGGAATCGAGATCGAGATAGAGGGGGATCGAGATCGAGTGTCCTCATGAATATTCAATATTTTATCATATTGAATACGAAAAAATATCATCAAATTTGAAAAAATATTCATGAATTCAAAAAGTGCCCATGAAATTTAAAAATATTCATGATATCAAAAAGTGCTCATGATATTTAAAAATATTCATGATATCAAAATATATACTAATGGCGCACTTCTACAGGGTGCGCCATTAGTAGTTTAAACTAGTTATGGCGCACTCTGAGGCAGTGCGCCATTAGTAGTTTTGCAAAAAAAAAGAATAAAAAAATTTCTGTACTGTTGCACTCCATGTCTGGTGCGCCATTACTAGTTAGAACTAGTAATGGCGCACCAGAGGTAGGATGCGCCATTAGTATGTATGTAAAAATGAAAAAAAAATATCACTAGTGGCGCACCAGTTTTCTGGTGCGCCATTAGTGTCTTCCACACTAATGGCGCATCACCAACTGGTGCGCCATTAGTATATAGTAGTGGCGCACTACTTCCCTGGTGCGCTATTAGTGTCAATTCTATTTATAGCCCTTTTCCTAGTAGTGGTAAGCGTGCTCAGGCTAGGAGAGTGGGAGGATGGGTGACCGTTCGGGAAGTTAGATGATTTGGAATGATGAGGGGTGATTAGAGGATAAATTGAGCAGTGATGAGGGGTGGTGATTACACACTAGAGGTTAAAATAATTCAGAAATTTGAAAATAAAAAAAATTCAAAAAAAAATTTCAAAAAAAAATCACTAAAGGTGGAGCTCCACGTGGCCGCGCCCTTTATTCCCGGTTCGTGTAAGAACCGGGACTAAAGGGGAGAGGCATTAGTACCGACCTTTAGTCCCGGTTCGAAAACCGGGACTAAAGGGGCCTTACCAACCGGGACAAAAGCCCCTTTTTCTACTAGTGGCCTGACATAGTAAGTATTGATTTTCCGGTCCTACCACGAGGTAGCTCAACCAATCTGAATTTTATGTAGATTATTTCATGATCTTCCCGTGCAGGTAATTCTGCCGTATGTAATTCTAAATTTCATTTAGATTGACCTTGAAGCATTTGGAGATATGATGCACTATGTTGACAACGTGTCAGTCTTTCATTTAGCAATAGAAAGAACGCAGTAACTAATGTGGTGGTTTTAGCTGGATAGCAACCTTTCAGCTAGCAAGAACGGGAATAATGCCAACCTTTCAGCTGGATCAAAACAAGATAGGGCATGAAAGAACCAAGCTGTCTATGGTTCAACACTTTCGCTTATCGTGGGATCTAGGTTGTTCATCGGGCCATCGTGGGAACTAGGTTGTTCATCGGGCAAGCTGATGATAGGCACCAAATGAAGAAGAGAGGGACATCAACAATGGAGGCATGTCCTGGTTCTCTCTCATCAAAGACTTTACCGACATAACTTCTCAAGGGGGCATGCTACCATTATGTTTTACTTATAATGGCTAGAGCAGAACTGGTCATGGGTAGAATTAGTGTGCGAGACGTCAAGTGAAGGGAATTAAATTAAGTGAGTGACAACAGAATTAAATTAATTTGGTCACCATGGGTTGAATTAGCACTAAGATACGAAGGCGGTTGCCGCCTTTGTCCCTTGATGCTAGCCTCCCATGGTGGCATTGATCGCTGGCTCATTTAAACCACGAGTTCGTGGATTTTGTGATAAAAGTGAGGGTTGAGAGTAAGCGGGATGGGGATAAAGTTGGTATGTTCAGTCATGGCTGTCTAGGTGGAATAATTTCCCTACATTAAAAATGCGGGGAAGGGAATTTCCTTTAACTAGAGATGGCTTTGCAGAAAATTGTATGAGAGGGCGATTCATTTATTTTAATCAAGTCGTACAAATTTTTGGCAAGGATAGGAGGGTAAATGCCTTGGTTGGTTAATTCAAGAGTTAATAATGGACACGGTGGCGTATCGGTTGCATGCCTAACAATAGACATTATTATTTTTCATGGTCATGCACGAGATTCAACTATATGTTACAAAGTTGCAATGGCTCAGGAGATATGGGATCTGCCTTCTTGGATAGAGGGGCGTCCTGGGCAGCATATGCCTCGTCCCCCTTGATGGTGTTGGCGGATCAACACAGACACGCGGGGCAGGATGAGAGCGAGCGGGGTGATTGGCGGGGGACTTCTCCTATGTTGTCTGTGTGGAAGTATATTGTGAAGGATAATTTGTGCCATGACGAAAGCGAGGTGGGCTTCATGCAGTTTTAAAAGAGAGGACTCCGGCAAGAAATATCCCACTACAACGGGAAAACGAGCGGGGAGGAGAGGGTCTGGCAGGAAAAGGGAATGGTGTGTCCTAGGGTGGATATGTTGTGTTGGGACCGCATGTTGGAGATAACATGACGGCTACTTCGGACAATCACATATCTCCTCCACATATGGACTGGATTTGGGGAGCCCGAATTGTTCAGACGGTTGGATTTCGGAGAGCTGGGCGCCCGTTTATGGCTGAATATGTTCGGACTTATGAGTTACGAGAGAGAAATAATCTTCGATCTTGCAGACGACTTTAAACATTTGTATGATTCATTTGTATGCACTGTGTTAAACAAGCTGTATGTGTCACCGTATGTGTACCTTCATTGTGCGCGTCATATGTAACGTATCTTAACGGGAGTTGTACGTATCTTGGTAGTTAAGATAGGAGGTTTATCTCTAGCTCATAATTCTATCTCTAGCTACCTTGGACTCCAAGTTGTAACCTCTCTCCTGTACCTGTACGAGATCTTCTCTCCCAGATGAGATCGATCCCAACTGTACGCGCTACCAGGGCTTCACACCCCTGCATATCACATGTACGGCGTCCCCTCTCTGAGAGGTAAGACGTTTTCCGCTTCGCACATGGTAGTCAGAGCCTTTCCTTTTCCCATCTAGAGCTTCTGTCAAACCCATCTAGCCTAGCCATGTCTTCCTCCGGCGCCTCCTCACCAAACCTCAACAATCAGGTCACAGAGAAGCTGTCACGCACGAACTACGTGCTATGGCGCACGCAGATCACACCTCAGCTGCGCGGTGCCGGCGTCTTCGGCTACGTCGACGGCACCAACCCGGAGCCGGCCAAGCTCCTCGTCACCGTCAAGGAGGGCAAGGAGACTTCATCGCCCAACCCTCTCCACCCTATATGGGTACGGGAGGACCAGCAGGTCCTTGGCTACCTGCTGAATAATCTCACAAAAGAGGTCCTAGTCACGGTGAACATGGTCACCACGGCGGGCGCGCTCTGGACAATGCTCGCGGCCATGTTCTCATCACAATCGGCGAGCCGCATCAACAACATACGCACCTCCCTCATCAACGCGCAGAAGGGTAACCTCTCGGTTGCCTCCTACTTCGCCGCCATGCGTGGCTATGCCGATGAGCTGGCCGCGGCGGGCAAGCCCATCCAGGACGATGAGCTCCTCTCGTACATCATCCACGGGTTGGAGGCGGACTATCAGCCACTGGTGTCGGCCCTCGACGCCCGTGTTACTCCTGCAACCCTCGACGAGGTCATCGCCATGCTGTCGTGATGGGCTAATAAGCCACGGCGACGAAGCCGGGCACGTCGAGCGTGGGCTTGATCAGGGGCGAGTAGAGGGGTGGGTGCGTGCCCGGTGCGCTGGCTCGGGGTATAAAGCCACCTGATGGCGTTGTAACAGATTGACACTGTCGAGTTCGTGCTCGAGGGAGTAAAGGGGGCGTTCGTGCGCCGGGAAAACCTCTGTGTCCACCGTATTCTGAATTTCTATGAACTTCTTCTTCTTCTCTCCGGTGAGCTAGCCACGGCAGCAGTGAGCGAGCAGAGCGAGAGGGAGAGGCGAGCTAGGGCCAGAGAGTGGAGGTTCCAACATTTGGTATCAGAGCCACGTGGAGGAGGGAGCTCTCCGGCGATGTCCATCGTGCCGTTCGCCGGCGGATCGGGCAGCACGGTGGCGCGTGCAGCGTCGGTGCTCACAGGGCTGAACTACATCACCTGGGCCATCAGGGTGGAGGCCGACCTAGACGCCGCCGGGCTGTGGGAGGCGGTGGTGCCGCCGGAGGACGCCGCGTCGGCGGTGGTCGCCAAGAAAGATAAGTCGGCGAGGGCTTACCTGCTCCGGGCGCTTGCCGATGATTTGCTGCTGCAGGTGGCCGCAAAGAAGACCGCTGCGGAGATATGGAGCAGCCTGAAGGCCCAGTTCGTCGGGGCTGATTGCGTGCGGGCGGCGCGGCTGGGCACGTTGCGCGGGGAGTTCAAGCTCCTGTGCATGGCGAGCGACGAGTCGCTGGACGCATTCACGGGGAAGATCAGCGGCATGGTGGCACGCTAGACTGGGTTGTGAGCGACCCTCAACGATGCAGCAATGGTGAGGAAGCTCCTGAACTGCGTCCCGCATCGTCTGTACGCGGCGGTCGCCGGGATGGAGCAGTTCTGCAACCTGTCGGAGCTGCTCTTTGAGGACGTGCTCGGGCGCCTGAAGGCGTTCGAGGAGCGGCTGCGTCGGCGAGGACAGGCAGGCGGCGAGCGGGCGGACGGTGAGCAGCTCATGCTCACCGCGGCACGGTGACAGGCGCGCGAGCGGCCCCGGCGCGGTGCACGTGGAGAGGACGACGATGACGGCGCGGCCAGCACAGCATCAGGCGGAGGTGACAATCGTCGCGGGAAGTGCTACAAGTGCGGCGTCAGAGGACATTTCAAGAGGGAGTGCCCCCTGCTGCGGAAGGAGCCAGCTGCGGGGCGTGCGCTGATGGCGGACGCCGAGCTGCTCTGAGCCGCGGCTTAGGGCGTGAATGATGGGCTAATAAGCCATGGCGACGAAGCCGGGCACGTCGAGCGCGGGTATGGGCGCGCGCTGGACTTGCTGGGCGCGTCGGGTCCGAGGACAAGGGCGTGCGTGTGTGCGTGCGTTGGGTGCACGGGCGTGTCCATGCACCAGGGTGTGTTGGTGTGCGTCTGTTGGCAAGCCGTAGGTGGCCTGGTCAGGCGCGAGCCGTTGGAGCTGGCCGTGTGACGCGGGCGTCGGGCGCAGCGTGGGCGCGATCAGTGCACGGAGAGCGCGGGGTTGATCAGGGGCGAGTAGAGACGTGGGTGCGTGCCCGGTGCGCTGGCTCGGGGTATAAAGCCACCTGATGGCGTTGTAACAGATTGACACTGTGGAGTTCGTGCTCGAGGGAGTAAAGGGGGCGTTCGTGCGCTGGGAAAACCTCTGTGTCCACCTAATTATGAATTTCTCTGAACTTCTTCTTCTTCTCTCCGGTGAGCTAGCCATTGCAGCAGTGAGCGAGCAGAGCGAGAGGGACAGGCGAGCTAGGGCCAGAGAGTGGAGGTTCCAACATGTCGAACTTCGACCAGCGCATGGCACAGTTCCATGGATCCGTCGGCGGCTTCAAACCTTCCGCAAATCTAGCGTCGCATGGCAGAGGTGGTGTCTCCCGCTCGCGTGGTTCCCCGTGCTACAAAGGGCGCTCTGGTGGCGGCGGCAGCAATCGCGGCCACTCTCCTCAGCGCTCGGGTGGCCGAGGTTGCGGGCGCGGGCACGGTGGTGGAAACAGTACGCGCCCAGAGACTCCGCGATGCCAAATCTACGGGAAGCCCGGTCACACAGCAAAGGATTGCTGGTACCGTTATGATGAGGATGAGGACTCTCAAGAGACAAGGTCGCTGCTGCCGCTGATGGTTCCTACGGTATTGACACCAATTGGTACGTTGATAGCCGTGCCACAAACCACATCACGAACGAGCTTGAGAAGGTCACCATGAAGGAAAAATACCGCGGCAAAGATCAAATCCATACTGCTAGCGCAGAAGGTATGGGTATAAGTCATATTGTTCACTCTATATTTCATACCCCTAGTCGAAAACTACACATTAAGAAAATCTTGCATGTTCTTAGTGCACACAAAAACCTTCTTTCCGTTCATAGAATTGCCCTTGATAATAATGGTTTTCTCGAATTTCATCCTTTTTTCTTCTTGATTAAGGATCAGGTCATGAGGAAAATCCTCTATCGAGGTAGATGTGTTCGAGGGCTCTACCCGTTAATTCCAGCGTTTAGAAGATACAATAAACAAGCTTGTGGTGCTATCAAGCTTTCGTCCACACAATGGCACGATCGTCTAGGACATGCCTCCTTTTCTTTAGTAGAGAAGTTGCTTAGGAAAAATAAGCTCCCGTTTGTTGGTGAGCGTCATGTTGAAACTATTTGTGATTTATGTCAACGAGCTAAAAGTCATCAATTGACGTATCCCATCTAAACTAGTGTTTCTACCAAACCTTTGCAACTCATTTTTTCTGATGTTTGGGGTCCAGCCCCTACCTCCGTTGGCAGACACACGTATTACGTCAGTTTTATTGATGACTATAGCAAATTCTCATGGATCTATCTCCTCAAAAGGAGATCCGATGTGTTTCAAGTTTTCCAAAACTTTCAAGCGCTTGTTGAACAAAAGTTTGATAGCAAGATAGTCGATGTCCAATCCGATTGGGGAGGGGAATACGAAAAATTAAATTCCTTCTTCCAAAATCTTGGCATCTCACACCACGTGTCATGCCCGCATGCTCATCAACAAAACGGTTCTGTCGAACGCAAGCATAGGCACATTGTCGAGGTTGGTCTTGCTCTTTTAGCAGGCGCATCCATGCCTCTCAAGTTTTGGGACGAAGCTTTTCTCACAGCCGTTCACATTATCAACATGCTACCTAGTCGTGTCATCAACAATGAAACTCCAGTAGAACGACTTCTTCACACCAAACCAGACTATAAGTCTCTCCGTGTTTTTGGGTGTGCATGTTGGCCCAACCTTCGTCCCTATCACAACCGCAAACTCATGTTTTGCTCAAAACAGTGTGTCTTCCTAGGGTATAGTGCACTGCATAAAGGGGTCAAGTGTCTAGATGTCTCCACTGGCCGTGTTTACATCTCACGAGATGTGGTCTTTGATGAAACAAAATTTCCGTTTGCTGACCTCCATCCCAATGCTGGTGCACTCCTTCGAAAAGAAATCCCTCTTTTGCCCTCTCATCTCACTAGTTTTGATCAAGGGGGCCCAAATATTGATGACCTATTGACTAACCCATCTAATGATGTGCATGAGTTTTGTGTTGATGCAACAGAACGAAGCAGTACGGAAACTACAGAAGTAGATGTAGAAAATGCAGAAAAAACAGCTCATATCGAGCCATATTTTATGTGCCCCCCCCCCGAGGGAGACAGATCCGCCTCGGGATCTGCCCAGCTTCAGCGAATCGGATCCTCCTCGGGATCGGTTCCTACGAACGAGGCAGGTGCAGGCGCCTCGGGATCCTTCCCTGCTGACGGGGCAACTGCAGCCGCGGGAGAAGACGCAGGCGCGGGCGCACGCGCCGCGCTTTCCCCACATCCACGTGACACGCGCGGTTGGTCGGACGCGGCCCCGCACTGGTCTCCATCAGCCTGCGGTACGAGCTACTCCACCAACCTGGTGACGTACACGCGGCGCAGCGAAGTGCGACGCAGGGAGGGCAAGACCGGCGCGGCGATCCAGGAAGATGCGCCATCATCACGCAATGACGATCTGCATGCACATGCACATGCACCGGCCGGATCTTCTGCGGGAAATTCACATGCCCTGCTTCAACAGTCAGCCGCAGACAATCCAACAGCATCTTCATTAGGATTCTCTGTGGCCACCGATCCTGATGTTTCTCAACCGCGACGTACACGGCTGCAACAAGGGGTAATTCAACCCATTAATTACAAGCAGATAACCAAGTATGGTATGGTTTGTTCCACAGGTGAACCAGATGAACCTAACACCCTTGAAGCAGCATTGTGTGATGAAAAGTGGAAGAAAGCCATGCATGAAGAGTACATGGCATTGATGAGAAACAAAACATGGCACTTGGTTCCTCCACAGCAAGGTAAACGTTTGATTGATTGCAGGTGGGTTTTCAGGATAAAGAGGAAAGCTGATGGAACCATTGATCGTTACAAGGCTAGATTGGTTGCAAAAGGTTCAAACAGAGGTATGGCATAGACTACGAGGATACCTTCAGTCCAGTAGTAAAGGCTGCCACTATTCGCCTTGTCTTATCTATTGCTGTCTCTAGAGGATGGAGTCTCAGACAGCTCGATGTTCAGAACGCGTTTCTCCATGGTGTTCTGGAAGAGGAAGTGTACATGAAACAACCTCCTGGGTTTGAGAGTAAGAATGCTCCTTCTTATGTGTGCAAGCTTGATAAAGCATTGTATGGGCTAAAGCAAGCTCCAAGGGCATGGTATGCTCGTCTCTGTCCTAAAATGCAAGCACTTGGTTTTGTTCCGTCCAAGTCTGACACATCATTGTTTATCTACAACAAGTCCAACACATGCGTATTTGTTCTCATATATGTTGATGATATTATCGTGACTAGCTCATCTGATGAAGCAATCAAAGGACTTCTTAAGGATTTGAGTGCAGACTTTGCTTTAAAGGATCTTGGTGACTTGCATTATTTTCTTGGGATTGAGGTGAAAAAGCACAAGGATGGACTTGTTCTCTCTCAAGAAAAGTATGCCACTGACTTGGTGAAGAAAGCTGGGCTACAAGGATGCAAACCCTCTCTTACTCCATTGTCCAGCTCAGAAAAGCTATCCCTTGCAGAAGGCGAGCCCTTAAGTCAAGAAGACAGCACCAAATACAGGAGTTTGGTAGGAGCCCTTCAGTATCTCACACTTACCAGGCCTGATATTTCTTTTGCTGTTAATAAAGTCTGTCAGTTCCTCTATGCACCTACCAATGTTCATCTGACAGCTGCAAAACGCATAGTTTGATATGTTAAGCACACTCTGAGCTTAGGACTGAACTTCAGCAAATCACCATTTACTTTAGTCAGTGCATTCTCTGACTCTGATTGGGCTGGTTTTCTTGATGACAGACGTTTCACTGGTGGTTTTGCAGTATTTTTTGGACCTAACTTGATATCATGGTGTGCACGTAAACAGGCAACCGTATCCAGGTCAAGCACAGAGGCAGAATACAAGGCATTGGCAAATGCCACAGCAGAGATCATATGGGTTCAATCCATGCTGAAGGAACTTGGCATACGAAGTAAACAGGCACCTTGTTTATGGTGTGACAATCTTGGAGCTACGTATCTCTCTACAAATCCAGTGTTCCATGCTAGAACAAAACACATAGAGATAGACTTTCATTTTGTCAGAGAGAGAGTTGCTCAGAAGCAACTTGATATACGCTTTGTGCACTCCAAAGATCAACTTACAGATGGATTCACAAAACCTTTGCCTACAAGAAGCTTTGAAGACTTCAAGCATAATCTCAACTTGATGAAGTTGTGATTAAGGGAGGGTGTTAAACAAGCCGTATGTGTACCTTCATTGTGCGCGTCATATGTAGCGTATCTTAACCGGAGTTGTACGTATCTTGGTAGTTAGGATAGGAGGTTTATCTCTAGCTCATAATTCTATCTCTAGCTAGCTTGGACTCCAAGTTGTAACCTCTCTCCTGTACCTGTACGAGATCTTCTCTCCTGGATGAGATCGATCCCAACTGTACGCGCTACCAGGGCTTCGCACCCCTGCATATAACATGTAGGGTGTCCCCTCTCTGAGAGGTAAGACCTTTTCCGCTTCGCACACACTGTAGTCCGTAGTAATGCAAGGCGTTCTACTAGTTTCTATTGGAGGACTTGATCTTACGGCTAGCATCGAACAGGGAGTATATGAACTAATTGTTGCCGCTGAGACCAATGCCTCCAAGAGTTAGCTATCTTGGCGTACACAGATGGCCGGCAAGCTGCCGCTACATGAGCTTCCAAGGCTCCCTTCCTGTTACACACTTGCAGAACTCCAGATCAATGTTGTTTACCCTGTAGATGAGGCGGTGAAGATCTAGGCCCTGCAAGCTTTTTCACACGTTGCGCATAAATTTGTTCCTCATATAGTCGCTGTTTGATGAATTATTTTTATCATTATTAATAATTTTATGTTACTATTATTCATTCATTTGTTTCTCTAAAGCTCACATAATCTATTATTAATATTTGAGGAGCTTTAAGTCCAGGTTATACACGTCTACACTACATTTGACAAGTGGAAGTTTGTTCTTGCAGCAATTAAGTGCCTCGGAGCTCTTCAAGATTGGTGCAAACAAATATTAAAAGAGCCTAGAAGCACTCATCTGGGCTAATTTATTAAAAAACATACTTCTCTTACATTATCGGTTAACATTGTAACATGAATTCTTGAATATATCCCAACGAAATGCGAAAAGAATGTAATGCCTCTCTCACTACCTTTGTAAAAGCATTTTTCGTACAAAGGGCCGGTGACTGCATACGCAACAATAATGGAAGTGTGCGCATATTATATCCTACTCTCCGATCTCTTCGCGGATGCAGTCAGCATACTTGAATTCTTTGAGATGTTTTGCTTCAGAGGCAGTTATGTTCACATATTTGCCATGGAACTACTGGTCACATATGTCACAGCATATCCAAAAGGCGTTGGCATGGTATTGAGCACTACAGGTATCACAAAAGCATGTAACTTCATGATCATTTTCTTTGTCTTCACCAGGCTTCCTAGAGTCCTTGTTTGGAGCAGATAAATCTTGCATCGACTCTTCAGATGGTGGCACGTTCTCTTCAGCAGGTGTGATAGAGTCAAGCAAGTGTATTGTAAAGAAAATGCCGGAGATTGGATCATTAGTTTGCGTGTTTGTTTTAGATTTGGCGGTACAATTTTGTCACTTTAGTTAACAGTTTTTTGCATTAAGCACCCATGCCATGCATATGGCTGGTGTTGGCGTCGTTCATACCATTGGCTGCAGGCTTGGAATTTCCCGGTACTTCAATCCTATTCCGAGGCGTGATAAATAAACAGATCTCTATTTTTGCCAAAATTATACACATCTCTCTACTTTTGATGAATTTAAAAAATTAAGCCAGCCCTCTCTATATTTTCCGTGAAAAAGATTGCATGTGCGCACACAAGTATATATGTTTATATACACTGTGCATTGCCAGTGAAAAATAGCTAGAATCCATATTCCAGACAATTTTGTTTTTTTAATGTGACCATTAATAAAATAAATAGAAAGCTATGTCATTTATCTGATGTAGTTTAGTGAAAAAATATGTATGTAATATATGCGGCTTAAAAATTACAAATATTTAAAAATAGAATACAGTGCATGGATACTCTTCATTGCCAGGAGAAAATGAATGCCCTCGTGTACTCTTGTAAAATTAATGCATGATTGAATCCTAGAAAATATATGGTCTAAAAAGTTGAAGGTTTTGTGGGCGACGAGTGTCCAATATATGTAATAAAGTTAAGACCAAACCCCATCATATTTCTTTAGGATATAAAAGGACACAAAATTATACATCCACCAAAGAATTTCGCATTTGCAATACTATAGCCCACCAGTAGACATGCAGACTTCATAAAATTGCTATAATGTTACATCTTCTATCAATCTGGAATTATTGGGGCATGGCACACCAAGAATATATATCACGCGCATTGATTTCACACACTTGTCAATTGGAAAAGTCTATGCATGCAAAAAATACAACCATTAATGCACGGTGTTGATTATAACTCGATACTCTTTTTCCTTTGTCTAATACAAAAATAAACACAGTCATATATCTGAAAATAACCTTTTTCCCAAAGAAATATGTTTGAAAGTTACTGATCAAACTATTGGCCTAAATTCCCATGTGTTTCAATACAGAACTACGCTACCCCGTGCAATAGCACTGGATTTTGATGACTAATTTTTCTTCGTGAAAAACGGATCTGAGATTTCATGTCCGCCGGATTTACAATTTTTTAATTAAAAATGGATCAAAAAAGTCTGGGACAGCAGGATCTAAAAACTACGGCCACAAATGCCCTTAGTTGTTTTACTCAATACATTTTTTCCTATGCCTAATAAGAAATAAACACAGTTATATGTTTCAGTAACTGATCAAACTATCAGCCTAAGTTATAACTTTCCCCCCTCGTTAGGGCTCCTGTCCTCTCATGCGACTTCTCGCCGTTGAGAAAAGCTACCGACGCAAGCGACCTACACCTCCGCCACTACTCCCTCTTCCTTTGATCATTGCTGGGCTGAACTCGGGGCAGTCGTGCGTTGCTACTCGGCCTTGGCGATTCAGGTGGCAGGAGTTTGTGCTGCTGATAGGATTATCTAGGGTTTTGGAGACATGGCGTCTGAAACTTCAGCTTCGGCCGCCATGGAGGACAAGGAGCTAGCCGAGATGATGGAAGAACTAGGGATTGCTGATGATGAATTTGACGATCTGATCTATGAGGATGACGTTCCAGAAGAGGATCCAGATCCTCGATGGCTCGCAATTGGTAAAGTTCATACGTCTCGCGCTTATGGTGATTTCTGGTTCTTCAAGAATACGAGGAACGCATGGGATCTTGCTAAATCTGTGAAATTCCATTCGCTCGGGAACAATCTATACACCATGTAGTTTTCGTGTCTGGGTGATTGGACAAAAGTTATGGTGGGAGGCCCCTGGGCTTTCCGTGGACAACCGGTCTTGATGGCACCATAGGATGGTTTTCCTAAACTATCCTCCATTAATCTGAATAGCTTCCAAATCTGGATTCAGATTCACGACCTATCGGATGTTTACGAGAAGCTGATGAAGCCTTTAGCTGAAAAAATTGGTGAGTTTTATGCTGAGGACAAGGATGTCGGTGATTATACCGGCAACTTCTATCATGCTAGAGTTATACTGGATGTGAGGAACCGTCTCAAAAATCACGTGCCTATTGTGAGGAAGAAGAGGCAAATTTTCAGAGTCAAATATGAACGACTTCCGGACTGGTGTGCACTTTGTGGGATGATCGGCCACTTGCATACAGAGCATGGTGATGGTGTTCACGCACAACCAAAACTAGTCTTTAAGGATTTAAGGGCCTCGTGGAGTCGAGGTGGCAGAAGTGCTGGCACTGGGCGCGGCCGTGATACCCCTCCCTAACCCTGTCTTTACGGGGGGAGGGGATGGTGCTATGGTCAGAGCCAGCATGGAAGTTGATAATAACGCGTCCTTGCCGGCTGCAGCGGTAGAACAAGAGGCCAACAGGAAAAGGGATGTAGACAATAGTTATGAGTTGCTGCCAGTTGTGACATCTAATCAGCTAGCTTTGACGGGTGTAGGGGTGGTTCCGAAAACATAAAATAGAACACCTGCACCCAAGCCCTTTCTATCTAACCATCCATTCTGCGCATCGCGATTCGTGCAAATACATTTCTCTTTTTTGTTTCTCTCGCATAAAACATGTTTTGAAGTTCAAACCTTTGCAGCGTAGCCAAGTTTTCTATCTAGAATCTAGGATAAACCTTTCAGATTTTTTTGTCAAATATAAATATACAAATTATGATTTTCTAGATTAAAAAATTATATTTTGTATATTTATGTTTGACAAAAAATTCTGAAATATTTATCCTAGATTCTAGATAGAAAGCTTTGCCACGTTGCAAAGGTTTGAACTTCAAGACATGTTCTATGCGAGAGAAACAAAAAAGAGAAAATTTCATATAGAAAGTTAGTTGTGTTGCACATATCTTAAAGCAATATTGGACAGCCAGGATAGCAAAACCCGGATGCAGATGTTCTAAAAATCCACACTCGGGGTGGTTCCACCAAGCTCTTCTGGTGAGCAAGATTCTAAGACGGAAAGGTGTGGCTGCACCCGGGTGTGCTCACACCCTTTATCTGAGCCATTGAGTTTCGATTCGTAAAGGTGACTAACATACAACACAGTATTTGCAGTAGCCATCAGCTCAAATCGAGCTTTTATCCCACGCTAATGTCACATGGCACATCGCAGGTCCTAGTCTGGTTCCTGTCAACTTTTGGCAGGACATGCTACTGTTACCACGTGAGCTGTTTTTCAACTCTTACGACACGTGAAAAGCTGCCTCACACAAGCTCCAATGCTTGCATCGGGACGAGTGAGAGAGGAGCTGTGAGAAAGGGCAGAAATGGGGAAGGAGAGAGAGAAGATTGAAGCGTGTCTGAGAGAAGTAATGAGTAGAGAGAGAACACACAAGAGAGGGTTAGAGAGAGAGAGAGCAGGAAGACAGAGAGAGAAAAGAGCTGTGTGAGAGAGAGGGTTAGAGAGAGAAAGAGAGAGCGAGAGTATAGAGAGAGAAAAGAGAACGAGAGAGCGCTTGCAATTTTTAAGAGAGAAAACTGGAGGGAGACAGGAGATGGTACAGAGCATGAGCAGGTTACTGTTTTACGTGTTCAGCTTACTTTTACATGTTCTACAAATCACACCGGGCTAGCAAGTCATGGTTGAGATCTCGAGAAAATGGAACCTGCTATGAATGGTGTAGATAAGGGGGGTACCTACACCCGAGAGTAGAAAAGCCAGTCTCTAAGGGATCATGACAGGAGTTAATCCTTCTTTGGGTGGTCAGAACAAGAATAAAAACTCGACATCGGCAGACTCCATGGAGGGGCTCCGCCAGGAGAAATGAATCTCATTAGCTGGAACTGTCCGGGGGGGGGGGGGGGGGCGCTCTTTTTTGGCATGAAACTTGTGTTGTGGAAATTCTTGACAAAGATGACCAGTATATTGATATTTTGATAAGAATGCAGGCGGATGCAATGCAATGGAGAATTACTTTTGTGTATGGAGAACCTCATGTCGAGCATAGGCATTTGATGTGGGCAAAGCTTCGGAGTTTGAAGAGTTTAAATGACAAGCCATGGCTCGTTATAGGTGATTTCAGTGAAGCACTTTGGGATTTTGAACATCTCCCTGCGATCCAGCGACCGGAGGCCCAGATGGTGGCGGTTCGGGACACTTTGGAAGTGTGCATACTAGTAGATTTGGGTTTCACACGCATCCCATTTACCTATGACAATCTGCATGCTGGAGCAAATAATGTTAAGGTCTGTTTGGACAGAGCAACAGCAACAAATTCTTGGCGCAATCTTTTTTTCCCTTGTACTCAGTTCAACATGTTGTATCTCCTTGCTCAGATCATGTTGCCTTGGTTTTAATGGGAGCGCCGGACACAGGGCATGCAGGACCAAAAGCACGGCGCTATGAAGTGTTCTGGAACGAGATAGCAAGTTACCGGATGTGATAAAACAAGCCTGGGATTCAGTTGGTGATGTGGACAGTGTTGAACATATTATGTGCATGTACCTATTAGGATAACTAGCACAGTGGCCCTCGCAAATGCGAGGGCGTCACTTTAGTGCATTCAAAGTATGTTTCGTATTATGGGTGTGATAATTCTCTGTGAGCGAATGTCTTTAGTGTGTTAAAAGTAGGATTCATCTTATAGGTGGGATCATTCTATAACCATCCCATATATGAAATACATATTAGCATCAATAACATAAATAATTTGTGTACAAATTATTGTTAAATACAACATATTAATAAATGGTTTTATGTGTCGATTGTGCATGATCTTACTTTAGTGCAAAGAATTTAACCTCAAATATTGCAATAAACACTATTATGTATGTAACACATATTATATCAGTTGTGCAATTATAACTCAATTTAGATTCTATATAGTTGTTAGAATACATTAGATGTAAAAATGTGAATATTTATGCATTGATGTCTATTAAAAATTAGTTTGGATCGAGCACGACGCAATAACAAAGACATTTGATAAAGGAGGATTTGGGGTAGAATCGGCAATTCAGCGAAAGAAAATAAATAAACCTAATAAATGATAATTTCTCTTAGAAAGAAATAGAATTAACATCACACAAAAAAGGAGTAATACTATCAAGCACATGGTAGTACAAAGTTTATTTACAATCATCAAGATTTATCATTTTCGGGGTGTACCTAATTAATGTCTTTGTGTTTAGCTTTACTATGGGCTATATTTATGTGTTGGAAATATGCCCTAGAGGCAATAAAAAAATGGTTATTATTATACTTCCTTGTTCATGGTAATTGTCTATTGTTCATGCTATAATTGTGTTATCCGGAAATCGTAATACATGTGTGAATACATAGACCACAACATGTCCCCAGTGAGCCTCTAGTTAACTAGCTCGTTGATCAATAGATAGTCATGGTTTCCTGACTATGGACATTGGATGTCATTGATAACGGGATCACATAATTAGGAGAATGATGTGATGGACAAGACCCAATCCTAAGCATAGCACAAGATCGTGTAGTTCGTTTGCTAGAGCTTTTCCAATGCCAAGTATCATTTCCTTAGACCATGAGATCGTGTAACTCCCGGATGCCGTAGGAGTGCTTTGGGTGTACCAAACGTCACAACGTAACTAGGTGACTATAAAGGCATACTACAGGTATCCCCAAAATTATCTGTTGGGTTGACACGGATCGAGACTGTGATTTGTCACTCCGTATGACGGAGAGGTATCTCTGGGCCCACTCGATAATGCATCATCATAATGAGCTCAATGTGACCAAGTGTTTGGTCACGGGATCATGCATTACGGTACGAGTAAAGTGACTTGCCGGTAACGAGATTGAACGAGGTATTGGGATACCGACGACCGAATCTCGGGCAAGTAACGTACCGATTGACAAAGGGAATTGTATACGCGATTACTTGAATCCTCGACATCGTGGTTCATCCGATGAGATCATCGAGGAGCATGTGGGAGCCAACATGGGTATCTAGATCCTCCTGTTGGTTATTGACCGGAGAGTCGTCTCGGTCATGTCTGCGTGTCTCCCGAACCCGTAGGGTCTACACACTTAAGGTTCGGTGACGCTAGGGTTGTAGAGATATTAGTATGCGGTAACCCGAAAGTTGTTCGGAGTCCCGGATGAGATCCCGGACATCACGAGGAGTTCCGGAATGGTCCGGAGGTGAAGATTTATATATAGGAAGTCCAGTTTCGGCCATCGGGAAAGTTTTGGGGGTAATCTGTATTGTATCGAGACCACCGGAAGGGTCCCGGGGGTCCACCGGGTGGGGCCACCTATCCCGGAGGTCCCCATGGGCTGAAGTGGGAGGGGAACCAGCCCCTGGTGGGCTGGTGCGCCCCCCATGGGCCTCCCTCTGCGCCTAGGTTTAGAAAGCCTAGGGGTGGGGGACGCCCCACTTGGCTTGGGGGGCAAGTTCCCCTTGGCCGCCGCCCCCCCTTGGAGATCCCATCTCCTAGGGCCTACGCCCCCCTAGGGGTCCTATATATAGTGGGGGGAGGGAGGGCAGCCGTACCCAAGTCCCTGACGCCTCCCTCTTCCCTCGTAACACCTCTCTCTCTCTCTCTCATTGGAGCTTGGCGAAGCCCTGCCGAGATCACCGCTGCTTCCACCACCACGTCGTCGTGCTGCTGGATCTCCATCAACCTCTCCTTCCCTTGCTGGATCAAGAAGGAGGAGACGTCTTCCAACCGTACGTGTGTTGAACGCGGAGGTGCCGTCCGTTCGGCGCTCGGTCATCGGTGATTTGGACCACGACGAGTACGACTCCATCAACCCCGTTCTCTTGAACGCTTCCGCTCGCGATCTACAAGGGTATGTAGATGCACTCCCCTCTCCCTCGTTGCTAGATGACTCCATAGATTGATCTTGGTGATGCATAGAAAATTTTAAAATTCTGCTACGTTCCCCAACAGTGGCATCAGAGCTAGGTCTATGCGTAGTTTCTATGCATGAGTAGAACACAAGTTGTTGTGGGCGTTGATTTTGTCAATTTACTTGCCGTTACTAGTCTTATCTTGATTCGGCGGCATCGTGGGATGAAGCGGCCCTGACCGACCTTACACGTACGCTTACGTGAGACTGGTTCCACCGACTGACATGCACTAGTTACATAAGGTGGCTAGCGGGTGTCTGTCTCTCCCACTTTAGTCGGATCAGATTCGATGAAAAGGGTCCATATGAAGGGTAAATAGAAATTGGCATATCACGTTGTGGT
Organism: Triticum urartu; assembly: GCF_003073215.2. Taxonomy (NCBI): domain Eukaryota; kingdom Viridiplantae; phylum Streptophyta; class Magnoliopsida; order Poales; family Poaceae; genus Triticum; species Triticum urartu. Next base: position 21,096,601 of record NC_053028.1, read on the forward strand.
TTTGGCGTAGGTAAGAAACGTTCTTGCTAGAAACCTATAGCATCCACCTAAAAACTTGCAACAACAATTAGAGGACATCTAACTTGTTTATGCAGCATGTGCCATGTGATGTGATATGGCCAAAAGGATGTGATGAATGATATATGTGATGTATGAGATTGATCATGTTCTTGTAATAGGAATCACGACTTGCATGTCGATGAGTATGACAATCGGCAGGAGCCATAGGAGTTGTCTTAATTTATTTATGACCCGCGTGTCAACATAAACGTCATGTAATTACTTTACTTTATTGCTAAACCGTTAGCCATAGTAGTAGAAGTAATAGATGACGAGACAACTTCATGAAGACACGATGATGGAGATCATGATGATGGAGATCATGGTGTCATGCCGGTGACGATGATGATCATGGCGCCCCGAAGATGGAGATCAAAAGGAGCAAAATGATATTGGCCATATCATGTCACTATTTGATTGCATGTGATGTTTATCATGTTTTACATCTTATTTGCTTAGAACGACGGTAGCTTAAATAAGATGATCCCTCACATAATTTCAAGAAAGTGTTCCCCCTAACTGTGCACCGTTGCGAAGGTTGGTTGTTTCGAAGCACCACGTGGTGATCGGGTGTGATAGATTCTAACGTTCGAATACAACGGTTGTAAGGCAGATTTACACACGCAATACACTTAGGTTGACTTGACGAGCCTAGCATGTATAGACATGGCCTCGGAACACGGAAGACAGAAAGGTCGAACATGAGCCGTATAGAAGATACGATCAATATGAAGATGTTCACCGATGATGACTAGTCCGTCTCACGTGATGATCGGACACGTCCTAGTTGACTCGGATCATGTATCACTTAGATGACTAGAGGGATGTCTGTCTGAGTGGGAGTTCATTAAATAATTTGATTAGATGAACTTAATTATCATGAACTTAGTCTAAAAACCTTTGCAAAATGTCTTGTAGATCAAATGGCCAACGCTCATGTCAACCTCAACTTCAACGCATTCCTAGATAAAACCAAGCTGAAAGATGATGGCAGCAATTATACGGACTGGGTCCGGAACCTGAGGATCATCCTCATAGCTGCCAGGAAAGCATATGTCCTAGAAGCACCGCTAGGTGATGCACCCATCCTAGAGAACCAAAACGTTATGAACGCTTGGCAGTCACATGCTGATGATTACTCCCTCGTTCAGTGTGGCATGCTTTATAGCTTAGAACCGGGGCTCCAAAAGCGTTTTGAGTGACACGGAGCATATGAGATGTTCGAAGAGCTGAAAATGGTTTTCCAAGCTCATGCCCGGGTCGAGAGATATGAAGTCTCCGACAAGTTCTACAGTTGTAAGATGGAGAAAAATAGTTCTGTCAGTGAGCACATACTCAAAATGTCTGGGTTGCACAATCGCTTGTCCCAGCTGGACATTAACCTCCCGGACGAGGCGGTCATTGACAGAATCCTTCAGTCGCTCCCACCTAGCTGCAAGAGCTTTGTGATGAACTACAATATGCAGGGGATGGTGAAAACTATTCCTGAAGTATCTTCAATGCTGAAAGCAGCGGAGGTGGAAATCAAAAAGGAACATCAAGTGTTGATGGTCAATAAAACCACTAGTTTCAAGAAAGGAAAGGGTAAGAAGAACTTCAAGAAGGACGGCAAGGGAGTTGCCACGCCCAGTAAACCAGTTGCAGGAAAGAAGTCAAAGAATGGACCCAAACCTGAGACTGAGTGCTTTTATTGCAAGGGAAAGGGACACTCGAAGCGGAACTGCCCCAAATACTTAGCGGACAAGAAGGCCGGAAACACTAAAGGTATATGTGATATACATGTAATTGATGTGTACCTTACCAGTACTCGTAGTAGCTCCTGGGTATTTGATACCGGTGCGGTTGCTCACATTTGTAACTCAAAACAGGAGCTGCGGAATAAGCGGAGACTGGCGAAGGACGAGGTGACGATGCGCGTCGGGAATGGTTCCAAGGTCGATGTGATCATCATCGGCACGCTACCTCTACATTTACCTGCGGGATTAGTTTTAAACCTCAATAATTGTTATTTAGTGCCAGCTTTGAGCATGAACATTGTATCTGGATCTCGTTTAATATGAGATGGCTACTCATTTAAATCCGAGAATAATGGTTGTTCTATTTATATGAGAGATATGCTTTATGGTCATGCTCCGCTGGTCAATGGTTTATTCTTAATGAATCTCGAACGTGATGTTACACATATTCATAGTGTGAATACCAAAAGATGTAAGATTGATAATGATAGTCCCACATATCTGTGGCACTGCCGCCTTGGTCACATCGGTGTCAAACGCATGAAGAAGCTCCATACAGATGGACTTTTGGAGTCTCTTGATTTCAAATCATTTGACACTTGCGAACCACGCCTCATGGGTAAAATGAATAGGACTCCGTTCTCCGGAACAATGGAGTGAGCAACCAACTTATTGGAAATTATACATACTGATGTGTGCGGTCCAATGAGCGTTGAGGCTTGCGGTGGCTATCGTTATGTTCTTACTCTCACTGATGACTTAAGTAGATATGGGTATGTCTATTTGATGAAACACAAGTCTAAGACCTTTGAAAAGTTCAAGGAATTTCAGAATGAGGTAGAGAATCAACGTGACCGAAAGATAAAATTCTTATGATCAGATCGTGGGGGAGAATATTTAAGTCACGAATTTGGTACGCACTTAAGGAAATGTGGAATCGTTTCACAACTCACGCCGCCTGGAACACCTCAGCGTAACGGTGTGTCCGAATGTCGTAATCGCACTCTATTGGATATGGTGCGATCTATGATGTCGCTCACTTATTTACCGCTATCATTTGGGGATACGCTCTAGAGACAGCTACATTCACTTTAAATAGGGCACCGTCTAAATCCGTTGAGACGACACCGTATGAATTATGGTTTGGGAAGAAACCTAAGCTGTCGTTTATAAAAGTTTGGGGATGCGATGCTTATGTCAAGAAACTTCAACCTAAAAAGCTCGAACCCAAGTCGGAAAAATGCGTCTTCATAGGATACCCTAAGGAAACCATTGGGTATACCTTCTACCTCAGTTCCGAAGGCAAGATTTTGTTGCCAAGAACGGGTCCTTTCTGGAGAAAGAGTTTCTCTCGAGAGAAGTAAGTGTGAGGAAAGTAGAACTCGATGAAGTAGTGCCTCTTGAACCGGAAAGTAGCACAGCTCAGGAAGATGTTCCTGTGGTGCCTGCACCGACTAGAGAGGAAGTTAATGATAATGATCAAGGTACTTCGGATCAAGTTGCTACTGAACTTCGATGGTCCACAAGGACATGTTCCACACCAGAATGGTATGGCAACCCTGTCTTGGAAATCATGTTGTAAGACAACGGTGAACCTTCGAACTATGAAGAAGCAATGGCGGGCCCAGATTCCAACAAATGGCTAGAAGCCATGCAATCCGAGATAGGATCCATGTATGAAAACAAAGTATGGACTTTGACAGACTTGCCCGATGATCGGCGAGCGATAGAGAATAAATGGATCTTTAAGAAGAAGACGGACGCGGATGGTAATGTTACCATCTATAAGGCTTGACTTGTCGCTAAGAGCGATAGAGAATAAATGGATCTTTAAGAAGAAGACGGACGCGGATGGTAATGTTACCATCTATAAGGCTTGACTTGTCGCTAAGGGTTATCGACAAGTTTAAGGGGTTGACTACGATGAGACCTTCTCACCCGTAGTGAAGCTGAAGTCCATCCAAATCATGTTAGCAATTGCCACATACTATGATTATGAGATATGGCAAATGGACGTCAAAACGGCATTCCTTAATAGCTTTCTTAAGGAATAATTGTATATGATGCAGCCGAAAGGTTTTGTCGATCCTAAGAATGCTAACAAGGTATGCAAGCTCCAGCGCTCCATCTATGGGCTGGTGCAAGCATCTCGGAGTTGGAACATTTGCTTTAATTAAATGATCAAAGCATTTGGGTTTATGCAGACTTATGGAGAAGCCTGCGTTTACAAGAAAGTGAGTGGGAGCTCTGTAGCATTTCTCATATTATATGTGGATGACATACTTTTGATGGGAAATGATATAGAACTTTTGGACAGTATTAAGGCCTACTTGAATAAGTGTTTTTCGATGAAGGACCTTGGAGAAGCTGCTTACATATTAGGCATCAAGATCTATAGAGATAGATCGAGACACCTCATAGGTCTTTCACAAAGCACATACCTTGATAAGATATTGAAGAAGTTCAATATGGATCAGTCCAAGAAGGGGTTCTTGCCTATGTTGCAAGGTGTGAAATTGAGCTCAGCTCAATATCTGACCACGGCAGAAGATAGAGAAAAGATGAGTGTCGTCCCCTATGCCTCAGCCATAGGGTCTATCATGTATGCCATGCTGTGTACCAGACCTGATGTAAACCTTGTCGTAAGTTTGGTAGGTAGGTACCGAAGTAATCCCGGCATGGAACACTGGACAGCGGTCAAGAACATCCTGAAGTACCTGAAAAGGACTAAGGATATGTTTCTCGTATATGGAGGTGACGAGGAGCTCGTCGTAAAGGGTTACGTCGACGCTAGCTTCGACACAGATCTGGATCACTCTAAGTCACAAAACGGATACATGTGTATTTTGAATGGTGGGGAAGTTAGCTGGTGCTGTTGCAAGCAAAGCGTCGTGGCGGGATCTACATGTGAAGCGGAGTATATGGCAGCCTAGGAGGCAATGCATGAAGCAATCTGGATGAAGGAGTTCATCACCGACCTAGGAGTCATACCCAATGCGTCGGGGCCGATCACTCTCTTCTGTTACAACACTGGAGCTATTGCCCTTGCCAAGGAGGCCAGGTTTCACAAGAAGACCAGGCACATCAAGCGTTGCTTCAACTCCATTCGTGAAAATGTTCAAGATGGATACATAGATATTTGCAAAGTACATACGGATCTGAATGTCGCAGATCCGTTGACTAAACCTCTTCCGCGAGCAAAACATGATCAACACCAGAACTCTATGGGTGTTCGATTCATCACAATGTAACTAGATTATTGACTCTAGTGCAAGTGGGAGACTGTTGGAAATATGCCCTAGAGGCAATAATAAAATGGTTATTATTATATTTCCTTGTTCATGGTAATTGTCTATTGTTCATGCTATAATTGTGTTATCCGGAAATCGTAATACATGTGTGAATACATAGACCACAACATGTCCCTAGTGAGCCTCTAGTTAACTAGCTCGTTGATCAATAGATAGTCATGGTTTCCTGACTATGGACATTGGATGTCATTGATAACAGGATCACATCATTAGGAGAATGATGTGATGGACAAGACCCAATCCTAAGCATAGCACCAGATCGTGTAGCTCGTTTGCTAGAGTTTTTCCAATGCCAAGTATCATTTCCTTAGACCATGAGATCGTGTAACTCCCGGATGCCGTAGGAGTGCTTTGGGTGTACCAAACATCACAACGTAACTAGGTGACTATAAAGGTATACTACAAGTATCCCCGAAAGTATCTGTTTGGTTGACACGGATCGAGACTGGGATTTGTCACTCCGTATGACGGAGAGGTATCTCTGGGCCCACTCGGTAATGCATCATCATAATGAGCTCAATGTGACCAAGTGTTTGGTCACGGGAGCATGCATTATGGTACGAGTAAAGTGACTTGCTGGTAACGAGATTGAACGAGGTATTGGGGTACCGATGATCGAATCTCGGGCAAGTAACGTACCGATTGACAAAGGGAATTGTACACGCGATTACTTGAATCCTCGACATCGTGGTTCATCTGATGAGATCATCGAGGAGCATGTGGGAGCCAACATGGGTATCCAGATCCTGCTGTTAGTTATTGATCGGAGAGTCGTCTCGGTCATGTCTGCGTGTCTCCCGAACCTGTAGGGTCTACACACTTAAGGTTTGATGATGCTAGGGTTGTAGAGATATTAGTATGCGGTAACCCGAAAGTTGTTTGGAGTCCCGGATGAGATCACGGACGTCACGAGGAGTTCCGGAATGGTCCGGAGGTGAAGATCTATATATAGGAAGTCCAGTTCCGGCCATCGAGAAAGTTTCGGGGGTAATCTGTATTGTACCGGGACCACCGGAAGGGTCCCGAGGGTCCACCAGGTGGGGCCACCTATCCCGGAGGGCCCCATGTGCTGAAGTGGGAGGGGAACCAGCCCCTGGTGGGCTGGTGCGCCCCCCATGGGCCTCCCCCTGCACCTAGGGTTGGAAACCCTAGGGGTGGGGGCGCCCGACTTGGGCAAGTTCCCCTTGGCCGCCGCCCCCTCTTGGAGATCCCATCTCCTAGGGTCGGCGCCCCCCTAGGGGCCCTATATATAGTGGGGGGAGAGAGGGCAGCCGTACCCAAGTCCCTGGCGCCTCCCTCTCCCCTCGTAACACCTCTCTCTCTCTCTCTCTCTCGTTGGAGCTTGGCGAAGCCCTGCCGAGATCACCGCTGCTTCCACCACCACGCCATCGTGCTGCTGGATCTCCATCAACCTCTCCTTCCCTTGCTGGATCAAGAAGGAGGAGACGTCTTCCCAACCGTACGTGTGTTGAACGCGGAGGTGCCGTCCGTTCGGCGCTCGGTCATCGGTGGTTTGGATCACGACGAGTACGACTCCATCAACCCCGTTCTCTTGAACGCTTCCGCCCGCGATCTACAAGGGTATGTAGATGCACTTCCCTCTCCCTCGTTGCTAGATGACTCCATAGATTGATCTTGGTGATGCGTAGAAAATTTTAAAATTCTGCTACGTTCCCCAACATTATCATGCTAGTTTGGCAATGTTTTTCGTAAGCCTATAACTTATAATAAATATTGTATATGTCATGAATACAAGAAAAATTAATTTAATATAAAAATAACACAATGAACGAATATATTAATGTATAGGTGCCAATTATACCAACTAAATAATCATATTATATTTTGAATCAAATAACAGTAAACATTGATTAATGAGGTGTATAAAATTAAACAACTAACCCATGCTGATTGTCTATCTAGATAAAAATAGATTCGTTTTCATATTTGGTTCTTCTTCCTCTCTCGTTTACACATTATGTTCTAGAAACCGATATAATATCAAAAATATAAATTTGAAAGTTATTTTGTATATGAATGCTAACAAATTAATTATACTGTGAATCCTGTAATAATAAACATTATTAATGAAGTGTGTAAAATAAAACAATTCATTCATCATGATTGTGTGGTAGATAAAAATAATAGTGTTTCATATTTGATCTTCATCATGTCTCATTTACTCAAGACATTCTAGAAATTGATATAATCTCCAAAATGTAAATTTGATAGTTATTTTGTATACGAATCGTATAGATGAGGCTGATCCATCATTTACTTTTTAATATAAATAGATCACCTACCGGCCCCGCCTCTAGTTTTCTTGTATAGATGAGGCTGAGGGCTGCCCTTGTACTTATATACATGCACCGTGCACCCGATCAATACATCGAGAGTTGCATTGCCTTCCACATGGTATCAGTTTCCTTCCCGATCCAACCCTAGCTTCCGCTCCTCCCCAACCGCGCCGCCGCTGCAGCACCCCGCCGCCGCCGCCGCCATCATCTCCCTGCGCCGCCACCGCACCTCACCTCGCCGCCGAGCGCGCCTCCCCTGATCCCCCTCTCCCACCGAGTCGCCTCCCCACCCGAGCCGCCTCCACCCCGACCTCCCTCCTCCACCGAGCCGCCGCCACCACCTCAGTTGCCGTGCCGCCCCACCCAACCTCCCGATGGCCTCTCCCCACGCCGCCGTGTCCAACCCCTTCGACGGTCCGGCTCCTCCCCCGGTGGAAGTCGTTCGCGAGCTTGACATCTTCACCCGCGTGCCCGTCATCCTCGACTACGCCAACTCAACCTACTATGCCTGGAAGACTTACTTCTCCCTCGTCTTCCGCAAGTACCACCTCATCGATGACGTTGATGGCTCCGTCGACTCCGACCTCATGTTCGCGGACAACGACTGGCTAACCATGGATGCCACCATCACCCGCTGGCTGTACCAAACCATCTCCAAGGACATCTTCCACACCATCGTTTGCGACACTGACGACGTGCAGACGGTGTGGGCGAAGCTGAACGTGCTCTTCCTCGACAACGCCCTCCAGCGTCGCGTGTTTCTTCAGCAAGAATTTTTTGGCTGCCACTAGCTTGCCTCGTCTATCGACGATTATTGCATGCGCCTTAAGAAACTTGCCGACGAACTTCGTGACCTCGGGGAGCGGGTCTCCGACAACCTTCTCCTCAGCACACTCACCACCGGACTGAACAAGGAGTTCAGCAACGCGGCCGCCAACCTCATGTTCCTTCCGGACCCGACTTTTCCTCGGGTTGTGGCCTATCTTCAGTTGGAGGAGAGGAGGGTGAAGATGGTGAAGTCTCGGGCCACGCACACGGTGCTTGCTGCGGGTACGTCCCGCGTCGCTCCTCCCACGGCTCCGTAGCTGTCGCGGCCTCTGCTGCCACCGGAGGCCTACTTTTAGGCGCCTCCACCACCGGTGTATCGTCGCCGCGGGGGGCGTCGTGGCAAGAAGCAGCAGCAGCAGCACGGCGCGAGGGGGCGCCCCGCCAGCCGTAGCAGCAGGCATTGCCCCCGGCTCCCTGGGCTGCCGCGACCAACCCTTGGACAGGGGTGGTCCACGCGTACACCATGCCAGTGCCGAGGGCCCCCGTCCCGGCCGGTATCCTCGGCCCCCGCCCGGCGCCCATCAGGCGATGCTCGCCACCCCAGGCGGCTACCCCGCCGCCGCGCCTGCGTACGCTGCCCCGAGCAGTTACCCCGCGGCCCTGCTCGCCTACCCCGCCGCGTCCCCTGCCGCGGCCGCCGCACTACCGCCGGCACCCTGGGATCCGGCCCTTCTCACGGCGCTTCACTCCTCTCCTACACGCAACACATACAACGGAGGCGGCGATTGGTATATGGACACCGGGGCTACCGCCCACATGACTTCCAACCCTGGTAACCTCAACTCCGCATATCCAGTTTCTACCGCATGTCGTATCACTATTGGGGACGGTTCCTCCCTTCCCATTACTCATGTCGGTCATGGTTCTTTTCCGTTTAAATCCATGCCTATACATATGTCTAATGTCTTAGTTTCACTTGAGTTAGTCACCAATCTTGTTTCAGTTCGTTCCCTTACACGTGAAAATCCTATAACTGTTGAATTTGACAAAGTGGGTTTTTCTGTCAAGGACGCCCGTACCCGGATGGTACTCCACCGATGTGATAGCCCGGATGGCCTCTACCCGGTGCACTCCACCAACACCTCCACATCCGCTCCGGTCACTCTCTCCGCCACGGTGGACATTTGGCATGCTCGGCTGGGAAATCGAAACCCGGCCACCCTTCGTCATATTCTTAGGACTTTTTCATTCACGTGTAATAAAATCGATGATCATACTTGTCATGCTTGTCGTCTCGGCAAGCACGTCCGTCTTTCGTTTAGTGCGTCCTCATCGGTGGTGTCGTATCCATTTGAGTTGATTCCTAGTGATTTATGGACATCTCCTGTTGCCAGTAATACGGTTTTTTATACTATCTTGTCATACTTGATGATTTTTCGCATTATGTGTGGACCTTCCCGTTGCGGAGAAAATCCGATGCGCTCTCCGTTCTCACCACCTTCTACTCCTATGTCACTACGTAGTTTGGGCGTCCCATTCATGCCTTGCAGACTGACAACGGGAAGGAGTTCGATAACGTCAGGGTTCATACCCTCCTTGCCACACATGGCACAATTCTTCGTCTCACTTGCCCATATACCTCGCAACAAAATGGTCGGGCCGAACGGATCATTCGCACCCTCAATGATTGTGTGCACACTCTTCTCTTCCATGCTAATGTAACGCCCGGGTAATCAAGCTACAGTAATCCAACGATAATCATGCCACGTCACCCCGGTTACTATTGATAATCTACCGTTAGGCCAAAACCGAGTCAAATTCAAACATTAAAATAAAGTTAAATTATAAAAGTTTCAAAATATTAAACTAAAATGTTCGGAGTGTGCAGTTAAATGCCAGGGTAATTATAATGAAGCAAACACATTTTTATAAACTGCCTAAGTATTTTAAAATAAATAAAGACAGAAAAGGAAAATAAATAAAAGAAAGAAACTAACAAAAAAAAAGAAAAGGAGAACCCCCCCCTTTGCCCCCTGGGCTTCGGCCCAAGCAGGCCAAAAGCCCCCCCCCCCCCACCACTGGGCCCCTTGGCCTAGTCGGCTCAGCCGACCACGCCGGCCCAGCCGGCCCGCACCTCCCCAGGCCTATTAGGCCACCGCACCCCCCCCACTAACCCTAATTCCCCCCCACGCCGCCACTCCCTCTTCTCCCCTTCCCGATCCGATCTGGATCGGGGACGAGCCGCTCCCCCCACCTCGCGACGCCACCGCCCTGGATCCCCGCCCCCCCCCCCCTCCCTCTCGTTCTCCATCGTCGCCGAGCACCCCGCGCCCAATCCCTTACCACGTCGGAGCCCCACCTCGCCCGCGCGACCCCGCCGTCGCCTCTCGTCGCTACCCGGAGCTCCTCCGCCTCGACTCCGTCGACGCACGCATCCCCGTCCTCCTCCCCGACGGCCTCCTTCGAGCCTCGTCGCCCCCGGTCTCTACTCGACCGTGAGGACCCCAACCCCTCTCTTCTCCTCTCTCTCCCATGTACTCGCACTCACCATGGCCGTCCCGATGCCCGTGCACGTGTGTCGCGCTCCGCCCGCGCACGGGGCTTGCCCGGCTCGCGCCCGTCACTCCCTGGACGCAGTAGCTCGCCGCGCCTTCCCACTACTGCAGGCATCACCCTTCGCTTCCCCTGCCCGCTGCACAGCCCCGACACGCGCGCTCGCGCCGTGGCTCGCAGAGCAGCCGCCCCGCCGCGTGCCGTGCTAGCCCGCACGCGCCTCCTCTGCTGCTACGTGCGTCCCGCCCTGTTGCCGCCCCGCCGTGCCTGGCCGTCCGCCGCTGCTTCCGGCGGCTCCGGCGAGCCACCCCCGCGCGCATCGCTGCCTCTGGCCGGGCCTCTAGCGCCCTGCGTGCATGCCACCGCGCCTCCCTTCGCTCCGCCGGCCTCGCCGTACCGCCCCGCTCCGGCCACGGTCGCCGGCGATGGGTCACGCGCCGGCCCCCTTCCCCGCTGGCCACATCGCCCTGTTGGGTGGGCTGTCGCCCGCCTCCGCGCTGCGCTGAGAACCACTACCCGTATGCCCGTTAAGGGCCTTGGCCTATGACAAGTGGGGCCCCGCCCCAGAACGTTTATTAAAAAAAAGGGAATTAAAATTAATAATAATAAAATAATTAATTAATTAATTAATTAAGGAATTAATTAAGTTAATTAATCATAATTAGGTTAATCAAATTAACTAATTAGTCTAATTAAACTGTGATTAGTTTAGCTAAAACCTGATTAGTCTAAACAGGGTATGACAGGTGGGCCCCGCTGGACCCACACGTCAGTTTGACCAGTCAACCCTGTTGACTGCTGACGTCAGCATGACATCATGCTGACGTCATAAATTCATTTTTCGAATTAATTTAAAATAATTAATTAAATTCCAGAAATTAATAAAATCTTTAGAAAATCATATCTTTTAATCCGTAAGCCAGATTAAATTATTTTCAACATGAAAGTTGCTCAGAACGACGAGATGAAGCCGGATACGCAGCCCGTTCGTCTGCCACACACCCCTAACATACCCAACTCGCAACTTTCCCCCTCCGACTCCTTTGCCCGAAAACGCGAAACACCGGGGATACTTTCCCGGATGTTATCCCCCTTCACCGGTATCACCTACTACCGCGTTAGGGCACCTCTAACGCCGTAACTTGTCTTGTCATGCATCACTATGCATATGCTTGCATTATATTTATTGTTTCTTCCCCCTCTTCTCTCGCTAGACACCGAGACCGACGCCGCTGCTACCCAGTACGACTACGGAGTTGACGATCCCTCTCTCTTGCCAGAGCAACCAGGCAAGCCCCCCCTTTGATCACCAGATATCGCCTACTCTTCTCTATACTTCTTGCATTAGAGTAGGGTAGCATGTTACTGCTTCCCGTTAATCCTATACTGATGCATAGTCTGTCCTTCCTACTACTATTGTTACCTTTACCTGCAATCCTAATGCTTAGTATAAGATGCTAGTTTATCATCAGTGGCCCTACATCCTTGTCCGTCTGCCATGCTATACTATCGGGCCGTGATCACTCGGGAGTTGATCACGGGTATATACTATATACTTTATACATGATACATGTGGTGACTAAAGACGGGTCGGCTGAGGAGCACCCGGCGAGTGGATCTTTGAGGCGGAAGGCGACAGGGCAGGTTCCGACCACCTAGGAGAGAGGTGGGCCTGCCCTGTTCGGCGTTCGGATACTTACACGCTAACGAGATCTGGGTATTTAGATCTTGAGTCTGCCATTGGTCTATACGCACTAACCATCTACGCGGGAGTAGTTATGGGTATCCCGGCGTCGTGGTATCAGCCGAAGCCTTCGTGACGTCAGCGACTGAGTGGCGCGCGCCGGATTGGACTGGAAGGCCACTAGGCTAGGTCTGCTTTCGGCCGCGTTCGCAACGTGCAGGTGTGCTAAGGGCGATGGGCCCAGACCCCTGGGCGCTTAGGTTTAGACCGGCGTGCTGACCTCTCTGTTGGTCTAGGTGGGGCTGCGACGTGTTGATCTTCCGAGGCCGGGCATGACCCAGGAAAGTGTGTCCGGCCAAATGGGATCGAGCGTGTTGGGGTATGTGGTGCACCCCTGCAGGGAAGTTAATCTATTCGAATAGCCGTGATCTTCGGTAACAGGACGACTTGGAGTTGTACCTTGACCTTATGACAACTAGAACCGGATACTTAATAAAACACACCCTTCCAAGTGCCAGATACAACCGGTGATCGCTCTCTCACAGGGCGACGAGGGGAGGATCATCGGTTAGGATTATGCTATACGATGCTACTTGGAGGTCTTCAGTCTACTCTCTTCTACATGCTGCAAGACGGAGGCTGCCAGAAGCGTAGTCTTCGAAAGGATTAGTTATCCCCCTCTTATTCTGGCATTCTGCAGTTCAGTCCACATATGATACCCTTACTCCATTTGATACCCATGCATATGTAGTGTAGCTCCTTGCTTGCGAGTACTTTGGATGAGTACTCACGGTTGCTTTCTCCCCCTTTTCCCCCTTTTCCTTTCATTCTGGTTGTCGCAACCAGATGCTGGAGTCCAGGAGCCAGACGCCACCGTCGACGATGACTCCTACTACACCGGAGGTGCCTACTACTACGTGATGCCCGCTGACGACGACCAGGATTAGTTAGGAGGATCCCAGGCAGGAGGCCTGCGCCTCTTTCGATCTGTATCCCAGTTTGTGCTAGCCTTCTTAAGGCAAACTTGTTTAACTTATGTCTGTACTCAGATATTGTTGCTTCCGATGACTCGTCTATGATCGAGCTCTTGTATTCGAGCCCTCGAGGCCCCTGGCTTGTAATATGATGCTTGTATGACTTATTTTATTTGTAGAGTTGTGTTGTGATATCTTCCCGTGAGTCCCTGATCTTGATCGTACACGTTTGCGTGTATGACTAGTGTACGATTAAATCGGGGGCGTCACAAGTTGGTATCAGAGCCGACTGCCTGTAGGAACCCCCCTTCCACACTCCTTGGCCGAAGTCGAGTCTAGACATTGCAAAAACTTTTACTAACTTGGCTGTGTGCCTTACGGGCCCACGTCGCCATCGGGTGGTGCTAGGATCTTTTACTCCTCGACCTTTACTCTGGGACTCTGAACTCTCTTCTACTCGGGTTAAACGAATTTACTAACTCTGACACTAGGATCCCGTTACGACATTCACCCCAAAGTTGGATAAGCCCTAGTTGTTCTTTAGAGTAGTAATTGAACATTATCCACATTGTCATTTGACTCCTGTGAAAACATCTTTGTTTTCAGATGGAACCCACGAGGCAGGTCGTGCGCCACACGACGGCCATTGGTGCCTCAGGATCACCTGCTGTGTTGGTTGAGATGATGACCTATCTGGGTTATCGCTGGCACTATGAGTACACCGTCTATGAGGAGTACCAGGACTTCAACCAGGAGCAGTACCGTGCCATCGTCCACCTCTACTCTCGAGAGTATGACTCCACTACCGTGCTGCACACTGCTCATGGTGTTGGAGTGACTATCGATATGGCGGTCCACGATGCTGCTTATGCTGCTCTGACACGTCTCCGTGGAGAGTATCAGGAGTTGGATACCTCCCCCTTCAGGCACGTTGCTATCGCATCCGATGTTGGTGCGGAGGGTTACTACACTGCTGCCTACTCCACTGTCACCCGAGAGCCCTTCTACCATTAGAACCTGGTTCTGCATGCTGATGGGCTGGATCGCGCTAACCGAGCTCTTCGCCACGAGTTGTACACCACTCGTCAGCACCTCTACCGTGCTCTGACACTGTTGCACCCCTCTGTCCGCTCTGGTGATCTGTCGCGTTCTGCGATCTACCCTGCCCGGACCGTGATGCCCCAGGGCGTCGGCTGGCCAGATGTGGGAGGCTACTCTCCTGCATTGGGCCCTCTCCTGCCACCTGCGCGTCGGGTTCCGCACCAGAGTATCCGCGGACCCCAGGCTACTCGCGTGGAGGTCTTCCCTTCGCGTCACTACCAGCTGTCGGGCTACACCTACCTCCGCAGTACCGCATGGGACTGACGTAGACTTGCTTATTAGTGTTAGATGCATTCGCCGCAAGCCTGTGTGCCGCCTATGATGTCTTAGTCTATGTACTGAACACTGTGTAACGAACTCTATGCATGATCTCTTTTGTAAGATATGCCGACTACTATGTGGTATCTATCATGCTGCTTTCGTTGTGCATGTTTCATCATGAATGATTCTTGTTTTTACAATTCCTCAATGCTGAACTACCCCTGTTAAATATTAGCAGGATGGTTAGACCAGGTGGTCGTGGTCGTGGTGGCAACGCCCCACCACCGCCTGAGTACATGGCTGGTATGATCCAACAGCTTGAGATGAATCGCCAGTTCATGGAGAATATGATGGCTCAGTTTCCTCGCCCCAATATGAACCAGCAGCCAACCCCAGTAACTCTGCAGGATTTCATGCGCCTGAACCCAACAGTGTACCGCAGCTCAACTCAGCCTCTGGATGCTGATGACTGGCTCCGTGACATCACCTATGAGATGGAGTCTGCTGATGTAGCCCCTGCCAGCTATGTCACCTTTGCTTCCTTCTTCCTGAAGGGACCCGCAGCTCAATGGTGGGACAGCCACAGGCGTACACTGCCAGCTGGAACAATCATCACCTGGCCAGACTTCCAAGCTGCCTTCCGTGCTCGCTTCATTCCTCAGGGAGTTATGGACCGGAAGAAGCGTGAGTTCCGCAACCTCACCCAAGGCAACAAGACTGTGGAAGCTTATCAGCGGGAGTTTCTGGACTTGTCCCGCTATGCTGAAGAGGACATTGCAACTGATGCACGCAGACAGGAGAAGTTCCGGGATGGCCTTCAAGCTGACATCAAACTCGCACTTCTAGTGCATGATTTTGCTGATTTCGCCACTCTGGTGAACAAAGCCATCAATGTCGAAACTGGTATGCAGGAATACCAGAGCTCTCACAGGCGCAACCGTGACACGGGCTCATCTTCGGGCCCGTCCTCGCAGAAGCGCAAGATATGGATTCCCAATAGCTTGTACCAGCCGGATGCACCTACCCCAAGGCAGACCTACGCTGCACCTCGTCTGCCTACTCCTCCGACTAGGCGGCCAAGACTCCCAGCTCCACCACCACAAGCTCCTGTTCCCACTCCCAATAATGGATTGTGCTTCAGGTGTGGGCAACCAGGGCATCGTGCTAGGGAATGCAACCAGAACCCGAATCAACTGGCCCTTCCAGCAAC
Organism: Triticum urartu; assembly: GCF_003073215.2. NCBI lineage: Eukaryota > Viridiplantae > Streptophyta > Magnoliopsida > Poales > Poaceae > Triticum > Triticum urartu. Next base: position 21,112,556 of record NC_053028.1, read on the forward strand.
TGGCCGTGGAAGCAACCAGCCTCGCAACAACAGTGCCAAGTCTTATGGTCGTGTTCATGCCAACCATGTTGATCTCAATGAAGTTCTAGACCAGCCTGCTACCGTGATGGGTACACTCCTCGTAAATTCAGTACCAGCATCTGTTTTGTTTGATACAGGAGCATCACATTCATTCATATCAGCTGAGTTTGCATTCATGCATGGCATTAAATACGAAGAGATGAACACTGCGATTGTGGTACACACTCCTGCGGGCCAGTGTCAAACCTCTATGGTTAGTCACAACGTCCCCGTTGAAATTGAAGGGCTGGAATTCCTTGCCTCCCCCATCGTACTAAAGTCCTGTAGCATCGACCTCATTCTGGGAATGGATTGGTTGAAAGCGCATACTGCTTCTATAGTTTGCGCCACTAAGGTCGTCCATCTGCTACACCCTTCTGACGAAATAATAGCTTACCAAGCTCGTCTAGTTCAGAACGCCGAGGCACGACTTTATGCCTTGAATGCGTTGAACGCTGCACCACTCGAGGGCATTGAAAACGTTCTCGTCGTTCGTGAATTCCAAGATGTATTCCCAGAAGAACTTCCAGGGATTCCCCCTGCTAGAGCTGTCGAATTCATCATCGACTTGAAACCTGGCACTACCCCTATAGCTAAACGACCCTACAAGATGCCGCCGCATGAACTCCTTGAGCTTAAGGAGGAAATCGACAAATCTCTTGTCAAAGGTTTCATTCGCCCAAGTTGCTCTCCTTGGGGAGCACCTTCTCTCTTTGTTAGGAAGAAGGATGGGACAAACCGATTGGTCCAAGACTACCGTCCTATAAACCAAGCTACCATTCAGAATAAATACCCTCTTCCTCGGATCAATGATCTTTACGATCAACTGGCTGGTTCATCAGTGTTCTCCAAACTTGACTTGAGGTTGGGTTACCACCAGATCCGTGTTCGTGAAGAGGACATCCCAAAAACCGCCTTCGTGACTCGGTATGGGTCATATGAGTACACCGTCATGTCATTCGGCTTAACGAATGCTCCCGCCACCTTCTCTCGTCTGATGAATTATATATTCATGGATTACCTCGACAAGTTCGTCGTGGTTTATTTGGACGATATCCTTGTATTTTCCAAGAACAAGGAGGAACATGCTGAACATCTTCGTCTTGTGCTGGGAAAACTTCGAGAGCATCAACTGTATGCTAAGTATTCCAAGTGTGAATTCTGGCTCCCCGAAGTAACCTATCTTGGGCATGTCATCTCCAAGAATGGTATTGCCGTCAACCCTGAACGAGTTCAGGCTATTCTCGATTGGACTCCTCCGAAGAATGTGAAGCAAGTCCGAAGTTTCCTCGGTCTCGCCAGCTATTGCCAGTGATTGGTCTAGAATTCTCCAAAGATGCCACAGGCGCGCCCCTGACTAATCGTGTTGGTGTCCAAGTTTGACCTGGGACAGACAAGGTGGTCAGGGAAGTTCCAGGCGCTCAAAGACAAGTTGACTTCTGCCCCCGTACTTGCTCCACCTGATACTAAGAAGGACTTCGTCATTTACTGCGACGCTTCCCGTCAAGGATTAGGCTGTGTCCTAATGCAAGAGCGCAGAGTGATTGCTTATGCCTCTCGTTGCGCCCTCACGAAGAAAACTACCCAGTTCACGACCTCGAGCTTGCTGCTGTCATTCATGCACTGAAGCAGTGGCGACATTACCTTCTCGGTAATCGTTGCGAGATCTTCACCGACCATCAAAGTCTGAAGTATCTGTTTACTCAGCCAGATTTGAACCTACGCCAGCAAAGATGGATGGAGACTGTTGCAGACTTTGACGTGGATATATCATATACCCCCGGCAAGGCTAATGTGATGGCTGATGCCTTGAGCCGCAAGTCTTACTGCAACCACCTCCAGGTTCAAAGTTCAGCCCTCGCTTGTCGAAGAATTTAGAAGGCTGAACCTCCATATTGTTCCCCCGGGATCACTCGCTCCCCCTCCCGAAGGTTTCCCCAAACAGAACCTCCATGTTGTTTCCAAGGGTTCTCTCAATACCCTGGTTGCGAAACCAGATCTTGTGGACACCATCAAATGGATACAGAAGTGTGACGATGAAGTCCTCAAGATTAAGCGCGACCTCAAAAGGGGAAAGCCCTCATTCTTCACGATCGCCGACGATGGCGCCTTGTATTTCAAAGGCCGCTTAGTGGTACCATGTTCGAAGAAAAACCTGGATAAGACTAAAAGGGTTATGCAAGAAGCTCATGATACGCCTCTGTCCATCCATCCTGGTAGTACAAAGATGTATCAGGATATTCGTCAAAGATTCTGGTGGTCTAATATGAAGCAGGACATTGCTCGTTATGTTGCTGAGTGTGACATTTGTCGCCGAATCAAAGCAGAGCATCAAAGGCCTGCTGGAACTCTGCAACCTATCTCTATTCCTGAATGGAAATGGGACCATGTTGAAATGGACTTCGTCACTGGATTTCCCAAATCGCAGAAAGGTAATGATGCTATTCTTGTCGTCATTGACCGGCTTTCCAAAGTTGCCCATTTTCTGGCGGTCAAAGAGACAATCACTGCTAGTCAGCTTGCTACTCTCTACATGGCCAGAATTGTTTCACTTCACGGAATTCCACTGGTTATCAGTTCAGACCGTGGCAGCTTATTCACTTCAAGATTCTGGGCAAGTTTCCAAGAAGCTATGGGGACTCACTTATCTTTCAGTACTGCGTTTCATCCGCAGTCACAAGGGCAAGTTGAACGTGTCAACCAAGTTCTCGAAGACATGCTTCGAGCTTGTGTAATCTCATTCGGCAAGAAATGGGAGGAATCTCTTCCATATGCCGAGTTCTCTTATAATAATAGCTATCAAGCTAGTCTGAAGATGTCCCCCTTCGAAGTGCTATATGGACGAAAGTGTCGAACCCCTCTGAACTGGTCAGAAACTGGGGAACGTCCACTCTTTGGTCCGGATATTATCCAACAGGCCGAAGAACAAGTTCGCATTATTCGCGAGAATCTCAAGACTGCTCAGTCACGTCAGAAAAGTCAGTATGACCGTCATCACCAAGACATGGTCTATCAACCTGGCGAAAAGGCTTATCTTCGAGTTACACCAATGAAGGGTGCACACCGCTTCGGGATCAAGGAAAGCTAGCTCCTCGCTATATCGGTCCCTTCACTATTCTCGAAAGGCGTGGAAAGGTGGCATATCAACTGGAGCTTCCGCCGAACCTTTCTCAGGTTCACGATGTGTTCCACGTGTCGCAGCTTCGACGCTGCTTCAAGGACCCAATCCGAGCAGTGGATCATGAAGTGCTTGAATTGCAACAAGACCTCTCCTATAAAGAGCATCCGGTCCGCATTCTCGACCAAGCTGAACGCCGCACACGTCAGAAGGCGATCAAGTTCCTCAAGGTCCAGTGGTCGAATCACTCTGAAGACGAAGCCACCTGGGAACGCGAGGATCGTCTTCGTGATGAATACCCCGCACTGTTTCCTTCTACCTCCTAAATCTCGGGACGAGATTTCTTGTAGTGGAGGAGATTTGTAACGCCCGGATAATCAAGCTACAGTTATCCCACGCTAATCATGCCACGTCATCCCGATTACTGTTGCTAAACGTCCGTTAGTTCAAATCGCGTCAAATTCAAATTTAAAATTAATGTCGGAAATAAAAGTTTTCAAAAATTGAAACAAAAATGTTCGATGGTTGCCAAATATTACAACGGTAATTATGGTGTAGCAAACACATTTTTATAAACTGCCTAAGTATTTTAAAATAAATAAAGACAGAAAAGGAAAATAAATAAAAGAAAGAAACTAAACAAAAAAAAGAAAAGGAAAGAACCCCCCCCCTTTGCCCCCTGGGCTTCGGCCAGCACCCCAAGCCCCCCCCCACTGCCCCTTGGCCTAGTCGGCTCACCGACGCCGGCCCAGCCGGCCCGCACCTCCAGGCCTATTAGGACCGCACCCCCCACTAACCCTAATTCCCCCACGCCGCCACTCCCTCTTCTCCCCTTCCCGATCCGATCTGATCGGGGACGAGCCGCTCCCCCCACCTCGCGACGCACCGCCCTGGATCCCCGTTCGCCCCGCCCGCCCCCCCCCCCCTCCCTCTCGTTCTCCATCGTCGCCGAGCACCCCGCGCCCAATCCCTTGCCACGTCGGAGCCCCACCTCGCCCGCGCGACCCCGCCGTCGCCTCTCGTCGCTACCCGGAGCTCCTCCGCCTCGACTCCGTCGACGCACGCATCCCCGTCCTCCTCCCCGACGGCCTCCTTCGAGCCTCGTCGCCCCCGGTCTCTACTCGACCGTGAGGACCCCAACCCCTCTCTTCTCCTCTCTCTCCATGTACTCGCACTCACCATGGCCGTCCCGATGCCGTGCACGTGTGTCCGCGCTCCGCCGCGCACGGGCTGCCCGGCTCGCGCCCGTCACTCCCTGGACGCAGTAGCCTCGCCGCGCCTTCCCACTACTGCAGGCATCACCCTTCGCTTCCCTGCCCGCTGGCACAGCCCCGACCACGCACGCTCGCGCCGTGGCTCGCAGAGCAGCCGCCCGCCGTGTGCGTGCTAAGCCGCACGCGCCTCCTCCTGCTGCTCCGTGCGTCCGCTGTTGCCCCGCCGTGGCCTGGCCGTCGCCGCTGCTTCCCGGCGGCTCCGGCGAGCCACCCCCGCGCGCATCGCTGCTCTGGCCGGGCTCTAGCGCCTGCGTGCATGCCACCGCGCCTCTTCCGCTCCGCCGGCCTCGCGTACCGCCCGCTCCGGCCACGGTCGCCCGGCGATGGGTCACGCGCCGGCCCCCTTCCCGCTGGCCACATCGCCCTGTTGGGTGGGCTGTCGCCCGCCTCCGCGCTGCGCTGAGAACAACTACCCGTATGCCCGTTAAGGGCCTTGGCCCTATGACAAGTGGGGCACCCGCCCCAGAACGTTTTATTAAAAAAAGGAATTAAAATTAATAATAATAAATAATTAAATTAATAATAATTAATTAATTAAGGAATTAATTAAGTTAATTAATCATAATTAGATTAATCAATTAACTAATTAGTCATTAAACTGTGATAGTTTAAGCTAAACCTGATTAGCCTAACAGGGTATGACAGGTGGGCCCCGCTGGACCCACATGTCAGGTTTGACCAAGTCAACCTTGTTGACTGCTGACGTCAGCATGACATCATGCTGACGTCATAAATTCATTTTTCGAATTAATTTAAATAATTAATTAAATTCAGAAATTATAAAATCTTTAGAAAATCATATCTTTTAATCCGTACTCAGATTAAAATATTTTCAACATGAAAATTGGCTCAGACGACGAGACGAATCCGGATACGCAACCCGTTCGTCGCCACACCCCTCTAACCTATCGAACTCGCAACTTTCCCCTCCGGCTCCTCTGCCGAAAACGTGAAACACCGGGGATACTTTCCCGGATGTGTCCCCCTTCACCGGTATAACCTACTACCGGCGTTAGGGCACCTCTAACGGCCGGTAACTTGTCTTGTCATGCATCAACTATGCATATGCTTGCATTAATATTTATTGTTTCTTGCCCTCTTCTCTCTCTAGACACGAGACCGACGCCGCTGCTACCCCGTACGACTACGGAGTTGACGACCCTCTCTCTTGCCAGAGCAACCAGGCAAGCCCCCCTTTGATCACCAGATATTCGCCTACTCTTCTCTATACTGGCTTGCATTAGAGTAGTGTAGCATGTTACTGCTTCCCGTTAATCCTATACTTGATGCATAGCTGTCCTTGCGCTACTACTGTTGTTACCTTTACCTGCAATCCTAATGCTTAGTATAGGATGCCTAGTATTTTCATCAGTGGCCCTACATCCTTGTCCGTCTGCCATGCTATACTATCGGGCCGTGATCACTCGGGAAGTTGATCACGGGTAATACTATATACTTTATACATGATACCATGTGGTGACTAAAGACGGGTCGGCTTGAGGACACCCGCGAGTGGAGTTTTGAGGCGGAGCGGCAGGGCCAGGTTCCGACACCTAGGAGAGAGGTGGGCCTGGCCTGGTCGGCGTTCGCGATACCTAACACGCTTAACGAGATCTGGGTATTTTGATCTGAGTCTGGCCATTTGGGTCTATACGCACTAACATCTACGCGGGAGTAGTTATGGGTATCCCGGCGTCGTGTATCAGCCGAAGCCCTTCGTGACGTCAGCGACTGAGTGGCGCGCGCCGGATTGGACTGGAAGGCCACTAGGCTAGGTCTGCTTTCGCCGCGTTCGCAACGTGCAGGTGTGGCTAAGGGCGATGGGCCCAGACCTGTGCGCTTAGGTTTAGACCGGCGTTGCCTGACCTCTCTGTTGTCTAGGTGGGGTTGCGACGTGTTGATCTTCCGAGGCCGGGCATGACCCAGGAAAGTGTGTCCGGCCAAATGGGATCGAGCGTGTTGGGGTATGTGGTGCACCCCTGCAGGGAAGTTAATCTATTCGAATAGCCGTGATCTTCGGTAACAGGACGACTTGGAGTTGTACCTTGACCTTATGACAACTAGAACCGGATACTTAATAAAACACACCCTTCCAAGTGCCAGATACAACCGGTGATCGCTCTCTCACAGGGCGACGAGGGGAGGATCATCGGTTAGGATTATGCTATACGATGCTACTTGGAGGTCTTCAGTCTACTCTCTTCTACATGCTGCAAGACGGAGGCTGCCAGAAGCGTAGTCTTCGAAAGGATTAGTTATCCCCCTCTTATTCTGGCATTCTGCAGTTCAGTCCACATATGATACCCTTACTCCATTTGATACCCATGCATATGTAGTGTAGCTCCTTGCTTGCGAGTACTTTGGATGAGTACTCACGGTTGCTTTCTCCCCCTTTTCCCCCTTTTCCTTTCATTCTGGTTGTCGCAACCAGATGCTGGAGTCCAGGAGCCAGACGCCACCGTCGACGATGACTCCTACTACACCGGAGGTGCCCTACTACTACGTGATGCCCGCTGACGACGACCAGGATTAGTTAGGAGGATCCCAGGCAGGAGGCCTGCGCCTCTTTCGATCTGTATCCCAGTTTGTGCTAGCCTTCTTAAGGCAAACTTGTTTAACTTATGTCTGTACTCAGATATTGTTGCTTCCGATGACTCGTCTATGATCGAGCTCTTGTATTCGAGCCCTCGAGGCCCCTGGCTTGTAATATGATGCTTGTATGACTTATTTTATTTGTAGAGTTGTGTTGTGATATCTTCCCGTGAGTCCCTGATCTTGATCGTACACGTTTGCGTGTATGACTAGTGTACGATTAAATCGGGGGCGTCACAGCTAATGCCCCACCCTGGTTTTGGCCGGACGCTCTCTCCACCGCCTCTCTCCTCATCAACATTCGTCCGAGTCGTGCTCGTGGGAACTTTGCACCACATCATCTCCTCTTAGGTAGCCATCCCTCCTATGATGACCTTCGTATTTTTGGGTGTCTCTCTTATCCTAGCATCGCCTCCACTACTCCTCATAAACTCGCACCTCGCTCCGTGGCATGCATCTTTCTCGGATACCCACCAAACACCAAAGGTTATAGCTGCTATGATCCGGTTTCCCACCGAGTTTTCACTTCACGGCACGCTTACTTTGACGAGAGGTCTTTTCCCTTTCACCAGGTACCGCCGACGGTCGACTCGCCATCGTCACTCGCGCCTCCGGGCGCCCCTTGATAACCCATAAGTATAGGGGATCAATTGTAGCCTGTTTCGATAAGTAAGAGTGTTGAAACCAACTAGGAGCTAAAGGAAGAACAAATATTCCCTCAAGTTATATCGACCACCGATACAACTCTACACACGCTTAGCGTTTGCTTTACCTAGAACAAGTATGAAACTAGAAGTATTTTGTAGGTGTTGTTGGATAGGTTTGCAAGGTAATAAAGAGCATGTAAATAAAAAGTAGGGGCTGTTTAGATAAGGACACAACTAAGTTAGTTTTAGTAAAGATCTTTTTGTTACGAGAAAGTTATTTGTCCCTAGGCAATCGATAACTAGACCGGTAATCATTATTGCAATTTTATTTGAGGGAGAGGCATAAGCTAACATACTTTCTCTACTTGGATCATATGCACTTATGATTGGAACTCTAGGAAGCATCCGCAACTACTAAAGATCATTAAGGTAAAACCCAACCATAGCATTAAAGTATCAAGTCCTCTTTATCCCATACGCAAACAACCTACTTACTCGGGTCTGTGCTTCTGTCACTCACGCCACCCACCATAAGAAAATCATGAACATATTGCAAACCCTACAGCAGGGATCCCTCATGCTTGCGTGACACGGAGAGCACCATAGGACAGCACCAATAATAAAACATGCAACTCAAACCAATCACGATCATCAATTAACCAATAGGATAAAACGGATCTAGTCAAACATCATAGGATAGCCATACATCATTGGGAAATAATATATAGCATTGAGCATCATGTTTAAGTAGAGATTACAGCGGGTAAAAGAGGGGTTACACCGCTGCATAGAGGGGGGAAGAGTTGGTGATGATGGCGGTGAAGTTGTTGGTGAAGATTGCGGTGATGATGATGGCCCCCAGGGGCACTCCAGCGCCACCGGAAGCGAGGGGGAGAGAGCCCCCTCCTTCTTCTTCTTCCTTGACCTCCTCCCTAGATGGGAGAAGGGTTTCCCCTCTGGTCCTTGGTCTCCATGGCGTGGGAGGGGCAAGAGCCCCTCCGAGATTGGATCTGTCTCTCTGTCTCTCTCTGTTTCTGCCTTCTCAGATTCTGCCCTTTCACCGTTTCTTATATTCCTGGAGATCCGTAACTCTGATTGGGCTGAAATTTTAACAAGATCTCTATCTGGATATTAGCTTTCTTGCGGCGAAAGAAGGGTATAAACCGCCTTACGGGGTGACCACGAGGGTCAGGGGCGCGCCCCTGCCTCGTGGGCCCCTCGAGCATCGTCTCGCGTTAATTTCACTTCCCAAAATTCACATATATTCCAAAAAAATCTCCGTCAGTTTTTATCCCATTTGGACTCCGTTTGATATGGATTTTCTGCGAAACAAAAAACATGCAACAAACAGGAACTGGCACTGGGCACTGGATCAATATGTTAGTCCCAAAAATAGTATAAAAATTTGCCAAAAGTATACGAAAGTTGTACAATATTGGCATGGAATAATCAAAAATTATAGATACAACGGAGACATATCAGCATCCCCAAGCTTAATTCCTTCACGTCCTCGAGTAGCTAAATGATAAAAAAGATAATTTTTGATGTGGAATGCTACCTAGCATAATCTTGATCATGTAATCTAATCATGGCATGAATATTAAGACACTAGTGATTCAAAGCAATAGTCTATCATTTGACATTAAGACAATAATACTTCAAGCATACTAATAAAGCAATCATGTCTTTTCAAAATAACATGGCCAAAGAAAGTTATCCCTACAAAATCATATGGTCTGGTTATGCTCCATCTTCACCACACAAAATATTCAAATCATGCACAACCCCGATGACAAGCCAAGCAATTGTTTCATACTTTTGACGTTCTCAAACCTTTTCAACTTTCACGCAATATATGAGCGTGAGCCATGGACATAGCAATATAGGTGGAATAGAATATGATGGTGGAGGTTGTGTGGAGAAGACAAAAAGGGAGAAAGTCTCACATCAACGCGGCTAATCAACGGGCTATGGAGATTCCCATCGATTGATGTCAATGTGAGGAGTAGGGATTGCCATGCAACGGATGCACTAAGAGCTATAAGTGTATGAAAGCTCAAACTGGATACTAAGTGGGTGTGCATCCAACTTGCTTGCTCATGAAGACCTTGGGCATTTGAGGAAGCCCATCATCGAAATATACAAGCCAAGCTCTATAATGAAAATCCCCACTAGTATATGAAAGTGATAACTCAAGAGACTCTCTATATGAAGAACATGGTGCTACTTTGAAGCACAAGTGTGGTAAAAGGATAGTAACATTACCCCTTCTCTCTTTTTCTCTCAGTTTTTTGGGCCTTCTTTTTTTTGGCCTTTCTCTTTTCTTTTTTTTTCTTTTTTCTTTTTTTTTTTTTTTTTTTTTTTTTCGGAGTCTCATCCCGACTTGTGGGGGAATCATAGTCTCCATCATCCTTTCCTCACTGGGACAATGCTCTAATAATGATGATCATCACACTTTTATTTACTTACAATTCAATATTACAACTCGATGCTAGAACAAAGGTATGACTCTATATGAATGCCTCCGGCGGTGTACCGGGATGTGCAATGATCTAGCGTAGCAATGACATCAAAAAACGGACAAGCCATGAAAACATCATGCTAGCTATCTTACGATCATGCAAAGCAATATGACAATGAATGCTCAAGTCATATATATGATGATGATGAAAGTTGCATGTCAATATATCTCGTAATGGGTATGGAAATGCCATAATAGGTAGGTATGGTGGCTGTTTTGAGGAAGGTATATGGTGGGTTTATGTACCGGCGAAAGTTGTGCGATACTAGAGAGGCATGCAATGATGGAAGGGTGAGAGTGCGTATAATCCATGCACTCAACATTAGTCATAAAGAACTCACATACTTATTGCAAAAGTCTATTAGCTATCAAAACAAAGTAGTACGCGCATGCTTCTAGGGGGATAGATTGGTAGGAGAAGACCATCGCTCGTCCTTGACCGCCACTCATAAGGAAGACAATCAATAAATACCTCATGCTCCGACTTCATCACATAACGGTTCACCATACGTGCATGCTACGGGAATCACAAACTTCAACACAAGTATTTATACAATCCACAACTACCCACTAGCATGACTCTAATATCACCATCTTTATATCACAAAACTATTGCAAGGAATCAAACATACCATATTCAGTGATCTACAAGTTTATGTAGGATTTTATGACTAACCATGTGAATGACCAGTTCGTGTCATCTCTCTAAATAGATATAAGTGAAGCAAGAGAGTTTAATTATTTCTACAAAAGATATTCCCACGCTCTAACAAATATAAGTGAAGCAAAAGAGCATTCTACAAATGGCGGTTTTCTATGTGAAGAGAAACAGGCAATCCAAACATCAAATGATATAAGTGAAGCACGTGAAGCATTCTATAAAGCCATACTCAAAAGATATAAGTGAAGTGCATAGAGCATTCTATAAATAAACCAAGTAATATCTCATATCATCATGGTGCATAAAAGAAAAATGAAAACTAAATGCAAAAGACGCTCCAAGATCTGCACATATCACATGAATGAAACGAATCCGAAAACATACCGATACTTGTTGAAGAAAGAGGCGATGCCTTTCGGGGAATC
>NC_053028.1:21125135-21159578 GCF_003073215.2 Triticum urartu
CTCGTCCTCGAGTAGGTAAATGATAAAAAGAGAATTTTTGATGCGGAGTGCTACTTGGCATAATTTCAATGCAAAATTTCTTAATTGTGGTATGGATATTCAGATTAGAAAGATTCAAGACAAAAGTTCATATTGACATAAAGAATAATAACACTTCAAGCATACTAATAAGGTAATTATGTCTTCTCAAAATAACATGGCCAAAGAAAGTTATCCCTACAAAATCATATAGTCTGGCTATGCTCTATCTTCACCACACAAAGTATTTAAATCATGCACAACCCCGATGACAAGCCAAGCAATTGTTTCATACACTAACTTTTTCAAAACTTTTTCAATCTTCAGGCAATACATGAGCGTGAGCCATGGACATAGCACTATGTGGAATAGAAGGGTGGTTGTGGAGAAGACAAAAAGAGGGGAAGATAGTCTCACATCAACTAGGCGTATCAACGGGCTATGGAGATGCCCATCAATAGATATCAATGTGAGTGAGTAGGGATCGCCATGCAATGGATGCACTAGAGCTATAAGTATATGAAAGCTCATCAAAAGAAACTAAGTGGGTGTGCATCCAACTCGCTTGCTCACGAAGACCTAGGGCAATTTGAGGAAGCCCATCATTGGAATATACAAGCCAAGTTCTATAATGAAAATTCCCACTAGTATATGAAAGTGACATAACGAGAGACTCTCTATCATGAAGATCATGGTGCTACTTTGAAGCACAAGTGTGGTAAAAGGATAGTAACATTGTCCCTTCTCTCTTTTTCTCTTATTTTTTTATTTGGGCCTTTTCTCTTTTTTTATGGCCTCTTTTTTTTCGTCCGGAGTCTCATCCCGACTTATGGGGGAATCATAGTCTCCATCATCCTTTCCTCACTTGGGACAATGCTCTAGAAAATGATGATCATCACACTTTTATTTTTCTTACAACTCAACAATTACAACTCGATACTTAGAACAAATATGACTCTATATGAATGCCTCCGGCGGTGTACCGGGATATGCAATGAATCAAGAGTGACATGTATGAAAGAATTATGAATGGTGGCTTTGCCACAAATACGATGTCAACTACATGATCATGCTAGCAATATGACAATGATGGAGCGTGTCATAATAAACGGAACGGTGGAAAGTTGCATGGCAATATATCTCGGAATGGCTATGGAAATGCCCTGATAGGTAGGTATGGTGGCTGTTTTGAGGAAGGTATATGGTGGGTGTATGATACCGGCGAAAGGTGCGCGGTATTATAGAGGCTAGCAATGGTGGAAGGATGGGAAAAAGTGCATATAATCCATGGACTCAACATTAGTCATAAAGAACTCATATACTTATTGCAAAAATCTAGAAGTTATCAGAGCAAAGTATTACACGCATGCTCCTAGGGGGATAGATTGGTAGGAAAAGACCATCGCTCGTCCCCGACCGCCACTCATAAGGAAGACAGTCAATAAATAAATTATGCTCCGACTTCATCACATAACGGTTCACCATACGTGCATGCTACGGGAATCACAAACTTTTACACAAGTATTCTTTAAATTCACAACTACTAAACTAGCATAACTCTAATATTATCACCTCCATATCTCAAAACAATTATCATGCTTCAATCTTCTCTTAGTATTCAACGCACTCAAAACAAAATTTCACATATCTTGAACACCAAGCATATTTATATTAAGCAAATTACCATGCTATTAAGACTCTCAAAATAATTTAAGTGAAGCATGAGAGATCAATAGTTTCTTTAAAACAAACCACCACCCTGCTCTAAAAGATCTAAGTGAAGCACAAAGAGCAAAATTATAACGCTCAAAAGATATAAGTGAAGTGCATAGAGCAAAACTACATAGCTCAAAAGATTTAAGTGAAGTGCATAGAGCAAAACTACATAGCTCAAAAGATTTAAGTGAAGCATATAGAGTATTCTATCAAATTTCAATTCAAGTATGGCTCTCTCAAAAGGTGTGCATAGCAAGGATGATTGTAGCATACTAACAAAAAAGACACAAATAATACAAGACGCTCCAAGCAAAACACATATCATGTTGGTGAATAAAAATATAGCTCCAAGTAAATTACCGATGGAAGTAGACGAAAGAGGGGATGCCTTCCGGGGCATCCCCAAGCTTTGACTTTTTGGTGTCCTTGGATTATCTTGGGGGTGCCATGGACATCCCCAAGCTTAGGCTTTTGCCACTCATTGTTCCATAATCCACCAAAAGAACTCACCCAAAACTTGAAAACTTCACAACACAAAACTCAATAGAAATCTCGTGAGCTCCGTTAGATAAAGAAAACATAAAACCACTTCAAGGTACTGTAATGAACTCATTCTTTATTTTTTTTGGTGTTAAACCTACTGTATTCCAACTTCTCTATGGATTATAAACTATTTTACTAACCATAGATTCATCAAAATAAGCAAACAACACACAAAAAACAGAATCTATCAAAAACAGAATAGTCTGTAGTAATCTGTAACTAACGCAAACTTCTGGAACTCCAAAAAATCTACCAAAATTAGAAGACCTAGATAATTTGTTTATTGATCAGCAGAAATTTGAATCAGTATTTTATCACGTTCTGATGATTTTTAGTAATTCGGGCACTGAACCCAAAGTTTCTGGATATTACAGCAAGATCAAATAACTATCATCCAAAAAGATCCAATAGGTCTAGCTTGGCACAAACACTAATTAAAACACAAAAACACATCCAAACAGAGGGTAGATGGGTTATTTATTCCCTAACGGAAGAAAAACACAAAAAAACAAAAAATAAAATTGGGTTGCCTCCCAACAAGCGCTATCGTTTAACGCCCCTAGCTAGGCATAAAAGCGAGGATAGATCTAGGTATTGCCATCTTTGGCATTAGGAAAGAAAAGAGCAAATTTCCTTTCTATGGCATTTATTCTCCTATTTTGGGAAAGCACATGGCCATTAATGGATGAAGTAAGATTAAGAACGTTACGGAAATTTGCATCTATAGTAGATTTCATCTCTTTGATAATTTCGTTTTGATAGAAGCATAAGAGGGTGGTAGATTCAACTTTATCATTCATGGGGTGCCCAAATATAGTTTTCATCCTTTCATAAGTATCTATAGCATCCCCTTCAAGAAAACCCTCTTGAAAAATAGAATCTACCACTTGTTTAAAAGAGGTAGGTAATCCGACATAAAAACCTTTTAAGTAAACCTCAATTTGATATTGTGGTATATAGCTAGCCCTAATCCTTAATAACCTATCCCAAGCATATTTTAAAGACTCATCAATTAAATAGCAAAAAATTCCAGAGTCATCTTCATCAAGATTATTTAAACTCTCATTGGTGACCCCGGTGGGTCTCTCAATAGCATCATTAATTCTGAGTTTAGAGAGGATAGAGGGATCATCCAGGGTACTAAGACCTTGGAAAGGACCCTTTGTTCTATTTGATTTGGCCATGGCAATGGGAAGACAGGCGAAAAAAAGGCAAACGGAGAAGGAGAAGGAGAAAGAGGAGGAGAAAGAGAGGGCGAATAAAATGGCAAGGGTGAAGTGGGGGAGAGGAAAACGAGAGGCAAATGGCAACTAATGTAATGCGAGAGATAGCGATTGTGATGGGTACTTGGTATGTTGACTTTTTGCGTAGACTCCCCGGCAACGGCGCCAGAAATCCTTCTTGCTACGTCTTGAGCTTGCGTTGGTTTTTCCCAAAGAGGAAGGGATGATGCAGCAGAGTAGCGTAAGTATTTTCCTCAGTTTTTGAGAACCAAGGTATCAATCCAGTAGGAGCCCACGCTCAAGTCCCTCGTACCTGCACAAAGCGATAGCTACCCGCCAGGGCCGGTCCTGAGATTTTGGGGGCCCAGGGCGAAACTAAAACTAAGGGGCCCTTAATATATATTGTTTTGACAAGTCTATAGGCCTATTGATATGATCATCATAGCAATTATAGTAGATACAAGCGTATATATATTACCAACAAACATTACAGTAAATTTGCCAAAAAAATTAATAATAATTCCGAAATCAGTATTGATATGAAATTGTTTATACACACAATGTTGAAATAAAGAAATTTTGCATCAAAAGTACTCCCTCCTTTCCTAAATAAAAGTCCTTTTAGAGATTCAAATAGAGACTACATATGAAGCAAAATGAGTGAATCTATACTCTAAAATATGTCTATATACATAAGTATGTAGTCCGGATTAAGATCGCAAAAGATTTATATTTAGAAACGGTAGGAGTATGACAAACAAACAATGCATCATGTTGATAAAGATAATTACTTAATTATCAATTAACGTATAAAGAATAATGAATGATAGTTTGACCAATGATTAAAATCGTCAAAGAAAGGAAAACGCAGCAACCAAATTTACAACAAAATTTTAGCCTAAATCAGCATGACCAAATTTACAACAAAATGTTACCCTAAATCAGCACGATCTCCTGTGATCTTGGCCTAAATGTCAATCGCGGAGAAATTTTCATGCAGGATTGCGCTGCAATCTTGGCCATGTCGCCCGCCATACAAAATCATGAATATGATATTACCTTAGATCGGTTGAATCGGTGTCAATAATTGTCTGATCGGGTGCTCGGCATTGACGCGGCATGTGTATGCGTCTGGAGCAAGCGCTTGGCTATGTGATGATCACGTGTGTGCTGGCCTGCTCGGTGATTCCCGTGATGGCGTTGATGGAGTAGAGCACTAGAGATGAAAGAACGGAGTTCAGCCATGAAACGGCAACTCCGTTTAGAGCTCGCAATCGCAGCTGGGATACTCGAAGACTTTAAGCCTCGATCTGATTTGAGAATGAAATTAGGGAAACTCTTTTAAAAATAGATGTGAATTAGGATACTTCTTTTAAGGAAGGGAATTATAGGAAGCTTGAACAGACATCACGCGATCAACTCGTATGACCCTACAACGACTACAAGGAGTTCGACCTATACATGGGCCCTGACTGAACGAGTGGGATATGTGCATGCGTGTGGGCTACCGAGATGCATGTCGTGACTGGTTGCCCAGCCCAGGGCCAGTGCGTAGCTGCCAAACTGCTGCATATCTGCCGATCTTTAGGTCGGTAGGCTGCCACGTACGTACCTGGGTGGGGGCCCCTGGAGTTGGGGGGGCCGGGGCGGCCGCCCCCCTGCCCCCCCTCAGGGCCAGCCCTGCTACCCACAACCAATGCGATTAGGGGTTGTCAAGCCCTTCACGGTCACTTACGAGAGTGAGATCTGATAGATAGAATATTTTTGGTATTTTTGATATAAAGATGCAAAGTAAAAAGTAAAAGAAAAGTAAATAGCAAAACAATATAAAAGTGATGGAGATTGATATGATGAGAATAGACCCGGGGCCATAGGTTTCACTAGTGGCTTCTCTGGAGAGCATAAGTTTTCTACGGTGGGTGAACAAATTACTGTTGAGCAATTGACAGAATTGAGCATAGTTATGAGAATATCTAGGCATGATCATGTATATAGGCATCACGTCCGTGACAAGTAGATCGAAATGATTCTGCATCTACTACTATTACTCCACTCATCGACCGCTATCCAGCATGCATCTAGAGTATTAAGTTAAAAACAGAGTAACGCTTTAAGCAAGATGACATGATGTAGAGAGATAAATTCATGCAATACGAAATAAGCCCCATCTTGTTATCCTCGATGGCAATGATACAATACGTGTCTTACTGCCCCTTCTGTCACTGGGAAAGAACACCGCAAGATCGAACCCAAAGCTAAGCACTTCTCCCATGGCAAGAACTACCAATCTAGTTGGCCAAACCAAACGGATAATTCGAAGAGACTTGCAAAGATAACCAATCATACATAAAAGAATTCAGAGAAGATTCAAATATTGTTCATAGATAGACTTGATCATAAACCCACAATTCATCGGTCTCAACAAACACACCGCAAAAGAAGAAGATTACATCGAATAGATCTCCACAAGAGAGGGGGAGAACATTGTATTGAGATCCAAAAAGAGAGAAGAAGCCATCTAGCTACTAACTATGGACCCGAAGGTCTGAGGTAAACTACTCACACTTCATCGGAGGGGCTATGATGATGTAGAAGCCCTCCGTGATGACGGACCTCTTCGGCGGAGCTCCGGAACAGGCCCCAAGATGGGATCTCGTGGATACAGAAAGTTGCGGCGGTGGAATTAGGTTTTTGGCTCCTGTTCTGATCGTTTGGGGGTACGTGGGTATATATAGGAGGAAGGAGTACGTCGGTGGAGCACCGAGGGGCCCACGAGGCAGGGGGCGCGCCCTATAGGGGGGGGGGGTCTACCGTCGTGACCGCCTCCGGTACTTCTTGGGGTAGGGTCCAAGTCTCCTGGGTCTTATCCGAGAAGAAAATCACGTTCCAAAAAGGATTTTTCTGTTTGGACTCCGTTTGATATTTTGTTTCTTCGAAACACTGAAGTAGGCAAAAAACAGCAATTCTGGGCTGGGCCTCCGGTTAATAGGTTAGTCCCAAAAATAATATAAAATTGGAAAATAAAGCCCAATATAGTCCAAAACAGTAGATAATGTAGCATGGAGCAATCAAAAATTATAGATACGTTGGAGACGTATCAGCCTTCACTTCAATCCAATCCATGTCCATTTCACCCACTGATATATAATAACTCTTCATGCTCGCATCATGCATCATCATAATAATAAGTCCTACTAATCATCATCATACAACTTCTACTCGTTATTAATAAAAAGTCATACGATCATCATCCTCATAGTCATCGAACCAACCCTACTTAATTGTTCTAGGCACATGATCATTAGTATTAGGTAGGACCTAAATACCCTCTTTAAGGTAAAATAGCATAATATAGACCTTGACTCTCCATTATGGAGAATGGAGATCATCCTTCCTCCAATTCTTTCGCTTCGCTTCCTTTTGCTTCCAAGAACCTCCTTACGACTGTCCATACATTTTTTCCATTCCTTGATTTTCATGTCGCCACTTCTTTTAGAAATCCGGTATGGACAGTTGAGATTCGTAGGATGACCTGAACATATGTTCAAAACATCAAGGCGACCACTCTGATACATCAGATGAGGCACACAATCATTCGGGATTTCCTGTTGAAAAACATATAGTAATTACTTCGTAGTTAGCAATGTAGTTAAGTTTTAAAAGAATTTATGCAAAAGATGCACGAATGTCGTAATACTAAAATATCTTACCATGGCATCTCCATGGATATTACCGTAGTTCAACACATGCACTAGTGGCACGTCTTGACCATAATGTGGAGGAGTTTTACAATAGATGTTGTAATTCTCAAGATCAGTACAAAATGCGACCAGATGATTTTTCTCCTTATAAGTTAACTCAGAGCCATCAGTGTAGTAGGTTCTATCTACCATGTTCCACACATTGTTTGAACAATCAAAATAAGCTATCAATTCAAATAAGCTGTCAACTATTTTGAAATGAACAATATAAATTAGTTAATAACTATGTTTGAGAAACTCACATAGTGGTAGAATTGGAGGCGTATCAACAAGGACCCAAATGTCCATATTGTCTTGGTCGATGTCAGGATCACCAAAATCCATGGTGACAAGCATACCCTCATCAAAATCATACATCTTGCAAAATGCTTCCCAATTTTTGCAACCAAAATGGGTTACGCTCTCTGAATTATGCAGATTTACTTGAAAATCCATATCATGATGGGTCCTTAGGTGAATTTCATTTGTTTCCATACTTTCATGGTCTTCAAAACCCATCCTCTCCAAGACATAGCGTCTTGCATGGCATGGGATAAGCTAGTCGAATTGTAAAAGATGAAAATTACACGTTGAAATAGTTGAAGTCGTGCTTAATTACGAAAAAATAACACTTGTCGTCGTTGCATACCATTTGAACATCGAAGGTCTCCTCCAGCTTAATGCTGAAGCGCCGACCTTCGTCCAGCTGAGGCCTGTCACACAGACCTCGGTCGTCGTGTCACCAGTCGCACTCCCCCGGGAGACTTTCGTCATCCGAGTACGAAATTTCCTCTGTTCATAATTCAAATATTAAACTTGTACAATTAAATATAAGTACTAAAAAACCTAAATTAGATCATTATTATTTAACACGGGTTGACTATCGGTCTGTCGAGTCTTTTCTTGAAAACTCTCAGCTCACGTGGTGTACATATTCGACCGTCGGTGATGGTAGCTCCTCCTTTCATCCCCGAGTGCATTACACCAAGTTGTCTAGAACACGTGAATGAAGGAGAAGCTACCCCCACGACAATAGTTGGGATTCTTCGTCCTCTCATATATATATGGTGGAGACTCTCCCTCACTGATTCCTCTCTGACATTCCCACCGTCGGTAATGGTAGCTCCTCCTTTCGTTCCCGAGTGCAATACACCAAATTGTCTAGCACATGGGAACGAAGGAGAAGCTACCCCCACGACAACAGTCGGGATTCTTCATCCTCTCATATATGGTGGAGACTCGACAGACTTAAAGTCAACCCAAAATATCGTTTAATTATCTTTCTAAAAAAGGACATATCGAGCGCCTGAAATTTGCCGAAACGGAAATATACATGTTTTTATCTACATCATATGAGCATTCAAACTTGATGGCCATTACATTTCAATGGTTGAATATATGAGAAAAAAAATTAAAAATATCTTATAGGACTCACATTGACATGGAGATTTGGCTGGTCTCACCTCGAGGTCGGAGGGGGGTCGGTGACGGGGACGATGGAGGGGCTCCTAGATTTCTGCAAAAACAAAAACCCTATAAGCTATCAACTAAACAAATGCATACGCCTTGCATAGTGCTCTGCAATTTTAGCATTCAAAGGAGGAGTACTTTTCCAATTTGAGTATTCAATAAGCAAAACCAAATCGTAAAATAAAGTAGTATTCAAATTAGCATGCATTCAATTATAAGCAAAACTACATCATCTATTGCGTCCGTACATCGTCGAATATTATCACTAATACACCTCGAATACTATCATAGATATAGCATCTCTAATACAGCTAGAACCGTAGCGCCCGACGGGTATCGGTGCGGGCGGTGGACACCCAAAGAGAAGGAACCATCACAGGATCATAGCTCCAGTGAGATCCCTGAAGAACCTGCCAGGTATTGTCAAACCCGCCCTCCAACTCAACCATGTAGCGACGGACGTGCTCGTCCTCCTCGCTGACACGGTGATGTACCACCTCCGCGGTGTCCGGAAGCCTCGGCACCGTCACTGGCTCACGCGACCGCCACCAAACAAGGATCGGGTCAATGACGGGCTGGCTCCTCACCAACCTACGCCCCCGGAAGGTAGCACCTCCCAATACTAGCCCGGCGGAGCCCAGTCCCGGACATGGCCCCTCAGATCAAGCCGGCCTCCTCCGCCGAGTCGACGACGAGGATGCGGGATAGGCATCATCGACGTCGATGCGGGAATAATTGCTTGAACTAAAAAATAAACTAGTTCTATTAATTTTCTTGCTAAAAATAAACTACTTCTATATATAGTAAAATAAAGTATTTTTTATTAAATCAACTAGTTCAACTAGCTACTAAGCACTTACTATAAATAAAATATGGTAGTACTTACTAAAAATAAACTACTTCTATATATAGTAAAATAAAGTAGTTTTATTAAATCAACTAGTTCAACTACTAAGCACTTATTATAAATAAAATAAAGTAGTACTTACTAAAAATAAACTACTTCTATATATAGTAAAATAAAGTAGTTTTATTAAATCAACTAGTTCAACTACTAAGCACTAACCTAAAATCAAGTAGTACTTAATAATTTTACTTTTTCCTCTACACTAACCTTAAATCGATATCTACTAACAACCTAAATAAAAAATTAATACATATATAAAAAACATATATGAACAAAAAAATTCTATGAACATTATATTCATACGTACATAGCCACATCCATTCATCATATAGGTACCACATACATATATACATTATATATATGAAAAAAAATGCAATGAACAAAAAAAATACACATTATATGAAAAAAAAAGCACTGAACAGAGCCGTGGCGGCAGCGGCTCACATCGGGGCCGGCCGGTGAGGGCGACGGCGGGGGCGGCGAGGGCGTCGGCGACGGCCACGGTGGGCGGCGCGGGCCGGGGCAGGGGTATGGCCGGCAACGACGGTGACGGTGGGGGCGGGTCGTGGGGCGGGGGCGCGGCCGGGCGCGCTCGGGGGGCGGGGGCGGGGGCTCGGGGGCGGCGGACGGCGTCGGCGTGGGCTCGGGGGCATGGGCGACGGCGACGGCGGTGGGGCAGCCTGGCGGCGTCGAGGAGGTCGGCGTCGTCGGGGGCAACTGGCGATGAAATTCTGAATTTTCGCCAAGTGTTTCTTATATAGGAAAGGCTTTTTGGTCTCAGTTCGTCACACCAACCGGGACCAATGCCACCTTTAGTCCCGGTTGGTGCCACCAACCGGGACCAAAGGTCTGAATTTTCAGCCCAAAGAATGGGAAGCAGAGGCCTTTGGACCCGGTTGGTGGCACCAACCGGGACTAAAGGGCGAGAATTGGTTCCGGTTGGTGCCCCGAACCGGGACCAAAGGTGTGCATTGGTCCCGGTTCGTGGCACCAACCGGAACCAATGTTCTGCGCCTGCCAAAGCCGCGGTGCGGTGGGATGTTTAGTCCCACCTCGCTAGCTGAGGAGCGGCAGGACCTGTTTATAAGCACTGCCCCACCATCTCTGTTGAACTCCTCTGAACTGCAGGCCTCTGGGCCTAATCTCACACTGCTATGCCTGTGGGCCTGTTGAGCCTTCTGCGGGCCTGAATCCTGGCCCATGGATGGGTTTCTAGTCGTATTCAGGCCGTGGTGGCCCAGTAGGTGGTATTTTTCTATTTTTTTCCCCAGTTTTTTCTTTTCTTTTTTGCTTTATTTATTTTATTTTTTTTCTACTTACAACAAAATACTTATTGTTGCTATTCTATTTATTCCAGGAAAATTCTTTTTGCTTACAATGTTTTGAACAGAAAATACTTTGGTAATTTTAGGTCCATAAATTTTATATATGTTATTAAAGTTTATTTTATTTTATTTTGTTTCTACTTATATATTTTATTAAAGTTTATTTTATTTTATTTGGTTTCCACTTACATCATCAATTTTCATCCCTTTATGACTTCATTTGTTATTTTTCATGCCTTTACTGATTATTTTGAGCTATAAGATCCTGAAATTGAAAAGCATTTCAAATGAACTCTGAAAAGGTTCAAAGTCGGCATGGTATCATCATTTCATCCATATAGCATGTGCAAGAAAGTTGAGAGGGTTACGGCAAAAACTGGATGCACTTCGTGTATAAAACAGACAATCTCTTTCGAAGTATCAGGATTTCATACGGAAACTCGTCTGTTACAAAGGGATTTTATTTTTTAAAACTTATTTGAACTCCTGACTTTTTGTGTGTTCAAAATGCACCATTCAAAGGCACATCATCAATTTTCATCCCTTTCTGACTTCATTTGTTATTTTTCATGCATTTACTGATTATTTTGAGCTATAAGACCCTGAAATTGAAAAGCAGTCCAAATGAACTGTGTGAAAGTGCGTTATATCGACTAGACGGGGGGTGAATAGGCGATTTTTATGAAAGTCTTCAAAACGTGGAAGTTTTGAAGACAAACTATAGAAATAAACCTATTATCATGCAGCAGAAGGTAGACTACACTAGGCAAGCCATAGTCAAGTATTCAATGAAGTGAAAGCACAATGACTAATAGCAGCTAGGTAGTAAGGATCAGATAGGAAGATATTATGAAGCCAATCAGATCAAGCAGTCACTCAGTGAAGACAAAAGATAATGCAATCATACAATGACATCACAAGGACCAACAGTAAGTAAAGGGAAGGGAAGGATGAAACCAGTGACTTGTTGAAGACAATGATCTGTTGGACCAGTTCCAGTTGCTGTAACAACTGTACGTTTGGTTAGGGCGGCTAGGTATTTAAACCTGAGGACACACAATCCCGGACACCCAGTCCTGAACACGCAGCTTAGGACACCCAGTCCTCACCGTATTCCCCTTGAGCTAAGGTCACACAGACCTCGCCCAATCACTCTGGTAAGTCTTCAAGGTAGACTCCCAAACCTTCACAGACTTCGTTCACCGGCGATCCACAATGGCTCTTGGATGCTCAGAATGTGACGCCTAACCGGCTGAAGGATTCACAGTCCTCAAGTGTAATAAGTCTTCAGATCACACAGACATGAAGACTTAAGTGATGCCTAACACTCTTTGGCTCTGGGTGGTTAGGGCTTTATCCTCGCAAGGAATTCTTTCTCAAAGGCTTTGAGGTGGGTTGCTCTCAAACGACAAAAGTCGTACTCTAACTCTGAGCAGCCAACCGTTTATGGCTGTACGGGGTGGGCTATTTATAGCCACTAGGCAACCCGACCTGATTTGTCCGAAATGACCCTGGGTCACTAAGGAACTGACACGTGTTCCAACGGTCAGATTTGAAACACACACGGCAACTTTACTTGGGCTACAAGCAAAGCTAACTTGTCCGACTCTGGACAAGATTCGCTCTCATAGTCTTCACTCGAAGACATAGGTTTTGGTTAAGCATCACTTCAGTCATTCTGACTGGTTCTCTTGGACCCCACTTAACAGTACGGTGGTTCCTATGACTCAACAAAGAAGAAAAAGAACTACAAAAGATCTAAGTCTTCGAGCTCCATATGCTTCATGCGACGTCTTCTCGTGTCATAGTCTTCAATATGAATATCTTCACATACCACCTTTGACATCAATGTCTTCATACATTTTTAGGGGTCATCTCTGGTAGGAAAACCGAATCAATGAGGGACTTCTACCTGTGTTATACTGCAATTCTCACAAACACATTAGTCCCTCAACTAGGTTTGTCGTCAATACTCCAAAACCAACTAGGGGTGGCACTAGATGCACTTACAATCTCCCCCTTTTTGGTGATTGATGACAAACTAGTTGAAGTTTTCAACGGGGAATATAATATGTGAAATTGTAAAAGGATAAGGAATTGTCTTCATAAGCTGTAAGGGCTCCCCCTGAAGATGTGCATATAAGTAATTTGCTTTTGGAATGCAAATGCACATGGCAGGTTGTGCTTGTGGAGATCCCCTTCAACTTATGATGACAATCCACTATGCATGAGAAGCTATGTGAAGATAATGACATGCATAATGGAAAATGGACGTCTGCAAAATGATCTAAGTGCGGAATTTATCGTCGCACATGCGGAACTTATCATCGCATCACAAGGTAGCAAATAAGTAGCAGACGACCAACGAGAGTTTAAGTGTTACAACTCAAAGAACCAAATGTATCAAAACGAGAGTTGTAAACACTAGTCAAAAAATATAAAGCAACCGCCCATATGGACCCGCTTGAAGACTATCAAACTCATATGCTTCTCCCCCTTTTGCCAGTAAGGACCAAAAAGGGTTGAAGACATAGAGCATCTACTCGTTCCCATGAAGAGTAGGTGAAGCAGCAGGGTCGTCGGTGGTGTTCGGAGGTGCAGAAGAACTTGGAGCAGTGTCGAAGTGTGCTGAAAAAGGGGGCGGTGAAGTAGCATCGTCTTCGTCCTCTATCACTCTGGCATTCATAGTTGCCGCAGAGGAAGAGAACTCAGAGTCTTCAAGAGATGGAGTTCGTCGCAGCACTACCCTTCGAGGAGGTGTGGAGTCAAACTTGAAGCATTCAGAGAAGCCATCCTCTTGAAGATCATCTTCAGAGCACATAAGCGTCAGCCCTTTCCATGTGCGTCGAGAGGTTTCATGGGCAACAAAGGCATTCTTGGTGGCAAGATTGCGAATGCGGTTGACATCCACCAAGAGGCTTTGCATTTGGCGCTTCAGCCAGTCATGAGGCCTATCCTGTTTCTGATGAAGAGCCACCAGAAGCTCTCGGTCATTAAGAACACGAGTGCGCTTCTTGGGTCGTTGGGCAATTGTGCTTTCGGTGGCTTCAGTAAGGGCAGGATGTGGTGCACGTGTAGTTCCAGCCAAAGGATAAACACGAGTGACTGCTTCAACTCCTTCAATGTTCTGAGAGAAACTTTGATGCTCCGCATTTTGAAGACTAAGAGTTTCCTTGACAGGCTCAGGATAAATGGCTTCAACAGACATATCCACATCAGGCAGAAAGATCCGATGATTGCGAGCAGATGGCTGATATGAGATAGCGGAGTGGAGTGTAATTAGCCGCATTATCCATGGAGCGTAGAACTTCAAGCCAAAAAGATCAGAGCCTGATGCAGCAAGTTGGCGAATGAAGAAGTCCTGTGCATTGAAGCATTTGCCATGAAGAATATAGAAGACCAAAGTCTTCATTGCACCTTCGAGCTTGGCATATGGGGAATGTCCTTTGATGGGCCAGAGAGTTCGCCTTATGATGTGATAGATGGTCCTTGGCAGATACTCAAGGTCTTCAACAAAGAACTCCTTAGGATATGCAGCATCTTGTGGCAAGGGCTTCATCATACTGAGCATCTGACTCATGTTTGGTTCAGGCTTCTGAAAGATGCTCTCCATAGCTTCACTGTGAAGCTGACAGCCAGGTTCGTAGAGATCGCCAGGAGTGGGCAGACCAGTGAGCTCAATGATATCAAAGGCTTTGGCTTCGTGATGAACATTTCCTGTCATCCACTCCAGGACCCAAGTCTTCGGATCTCGGTTGTACCCACGGATGTGAAGTGTGGCATAGAATTGGAGCAGCAACTCTTCATTCCAGTGCTCTTGGTTGGTGACAAACGGCAACAATCCAACCTCTTTGAAGCAATCCAGAGCTTCTTCCAGACAGGGCAGACCAGCTATTGCTTCGTTGTCAAGGCGCTTATGTGGGAAGATGCGACCTTGATTGTACAGAATGCAGGAGTAATAGCTTCGCTGCGGATAGCTCCAGAACTGATCAGAAGATATTCTTTCCCTTGAGTAGGGGTTCTGGGAGCTATTCAAGAAAGTATTGTCTGCTTTGAAGCCGTTGACATTGAAGGATCCAGGAGCTGATGCAGGACCTGGAAACCTGGGCAACCTTGGAATTGGCTTCTGTACCTGAGGCCTATGCTCAACATGATAGTCAAACTGAGGACCAGCAGCAGGCGCAGGAACAAGAGCAGTAGCATTTGCTTCACTAACTTCGGGTTCTTGGGTTGGTGGAGGCTCCACATTTGCTTCAGCCATGACAGCGTCAGTGGCTTCATTGGTGTTGGTGGTGGCAGCCTCAAGATTTTCTACCTCCACTTGATGAGCTAGAGGGTCGGGAACAGACACGTTCTCCTCGAGAACAGCTTCTTGGTGAGACGGGGATGTAGCAACTCTTGGGGTTTCTTTTTCATCGGCTGATGCAGCCGGAATGTCTTCAGCAGCTTTAGCTTCAGACTCGAAGACTGGAGGCCTTGGTCCTTTGCGAAGCCTGCGTAACGCTGGCGACGCCTGTGGAGTTGTCTGGGCCTCAAATTCATCTTCCTCTTGCGCTTGTGGGTGATCAGCCTAAAAGTGCGTTATATCGACTAGAGGGGGGGTGAATAGGCGATTTTTATGAAAGTCTTCACAACGTGGAAGTTATGAAGACAAACAGAATAGACAGGCCTTTCACTAAGCAGCGGAAGTTAGATTACACTAGGCAAGCCATGGTCAAGTATTCAATAAAGTGAAAGCACAGTGACAAAAGCTTCAGTGTAATAAGGATCAGGTAGGAAGAAGTTATGAAGCCAATCAAATCATACAGTTATGTTGTGAAGACAAAAGATAGAGCAAGCATGCAATGGCTTCACAATGAATAACAGTAAGTTGAAGGGAAGTGAAGATGAAACCAGTGACACGTTGAAGACAATGATTTGTTGGACCAGTTCCAGTTGCTGTGACAACTGTACGTCTGGTTGGAGCGGCTAGGTATTTAAACCAAAGGACACACGGTCCCGGACACCCAGTCAAGGACACTTGGTCCAAGACACCCAGTCCTCACCGTTTTCTCCTTGAGCTAAGGTCACACAGACCTCGCCCAATCACTCTGGTAAGTCTTCAAGGTAGACTCCCAAACCTTCACAGACTTTGTTCACCGGCAATCCACAATTTCTCTTGGATGCTCAGAACGCGACGCCAAACCGTCTGGTGGATGCACAGTCCTCAAGTGTAATAAGTCTTCAGATCACACAGACACGAAGACTTAAGTGATGCCCAATTTACTCTGGCTCTGGGTGGTTAGGGCTTTTCTCCTCACTAGGAATTTTTCTTTCAAAGGCTTCGAGGTGGGTTGCTCTCAAACGACAAAAGCCGTGCACTGAAATCTGAGCAGCCAACCGTTTATGGTTGTGGGGGGGTGGACTATTTATAGCCACTTGGCAACCCGACCTGATCTGTCCGAAATGACCCTGGGTCACTAAGGAACTGACACGTGTACCAACGGTCGGATTTCGAACTCACACGGCAACTTTACTTGGGCTACAAGTAAAGCTGACTTGTCTGACTCTGGACAAGATTTTCTCTCATAGGCTTCGCTTGAAGACATAGGATTTGAATTAGGCATCACTTCAGTCATTCTGACTGGTTCTCTTCGACCCCACTTAACAGTACGGTGGTTCCTATGACACAACATGAATGAAATAAAACTACGAAGGATCTAGGTCTTCGAGTTTCAAAAGCTTCATAGGGAGTCTTCTCATGTCATTGTCTTCAATATGAATATCTTCATAAACCACCATTGTCTTCAATGTCTTCGTACATTTTTAGGGTCATCTCTGGTAGTAAAACCGAATCAATGAGGGACTTCTACCTGTGTTTTCCTGCAATTCTCACAAACACATTAGTCCCTCAACTAGGTTTGTCGTCAATACTCCAAAACCAACTAGGGGTGGCACTAGATGCACTTACACAGCCCATGATGCATCCTGAGCAATTGGCGTCAGAGGACGACCAATGCTGATGAGTTTGCTGTGCGTAAGCACAGGCGATGATACCTGTTGGTGCTCGATCTGAGGAAGAACTGCATCATCTTCAACATGGTCATGGTGACCAATGTCTTCAGCAGCGGTGGGATCAGCTGCTGGAAAGTCTCCAGCTTCATGAGCCTCTATGGAAGCAGGCTCATGGACAGTCAGTTGGCGCTCTTAATGTTCAGCGGCAGGGCGAACCATGGAGATGGGTTCAACAACTAAGGGCTCTGTGGGAGCAGCCCGTTCCTTCTTGGTCTTCCGCTTCTTCTTGGAGGGAGCAGCATCAGAGGCTTTAGAGTGTTTCCTCTTTCTGGCTTCAGCCTCAGCAGTCCTCATCTTCTTCAGTTCTGAAGCGGTTGACCTGGCCTTTGGCTTTGTGCCAGTCATGCTAGTTGGGAAGACAATGGGATCTGCTTCCTGCCTTGGTGTGGGTTCGGCCACAGTGGGCTTCTTCTTCTGCTTAGCAGCCATCCTGGGATCAATGCCCGGACGCCCAAGGGCCTTGCGCTTCTCAGCCTCGTTGTAGCCTTGCACACACTTGTCAGTCAGGCTCTTCATGCATTCACGAGAACCCTGAGCTATTGCACGTTTCTTGAGAAAGGCTTCTTTGAGCTCGTGCAGCATAATCTTGAAGTTCTTCACCTCTTGCACGCTGAGCTTGGCCATATGCTTCTTTAACTGAGCTTTCTCAAAGTCAATCTTCTTCTTCAGTTCAACAATGCGCTGGGCGATAGCTAACTCTGAAGCAATGGCGCCATGGAAGGCGACACTGAGGCCAATGGGAAGTTGCAGATCTTCGAAGCTGAGGTTGGGCGTGTCAAACCACTCATCAATGAAGTTGTGGATGATTGCTACGTCAAAAAGAGGCAGATCATTGAAGATTTCTGCTTCTTCTTTGCTCTTGATCAGTTGCTCAAGAGCGTCATCTACAAGATCTTCATCACTGGACAGATCGATGGCATCGTTACGCAGAATAGCAGCAGCTATCAGTTCTTGGCCGGTGTGTGGCAGAGGCATCTTAACTTTCTGGGGCTTGGAGATGCGTGACAAATCTTCAGACTGCACACTGTCTTCAGGAGGTGCAGTAGCCAGTGGCTTCGCCCGTGAGATTTTTGGTGCAGAGGCAGGCTTTGAAGCTTTAGGCTGCTTCAACTTCTTTGGCTTCGGCGCTGCAAGTGCGTCATCTGATTCAGCATCATCTGCAGGCTCATTCACGGCTGTCCCTTGAACTATGATATGAGTGATGAGACCTTCCAAGTTGTAGAAGGGCCCAAGAAGATTGGGTTCAGCTTCGCGAGTTCCATCGGCACGGGGAGCAGAGGGACCAGGGTTGAAGTCTAATCCCAAAGACTTGTTCTGCTTCGCTGAGTTCTGGGCAAACTGGAAGTTGCGCTTGAACAGATTGTCGTCATGACACCATAGCAGTGATGATGGGTCAGCATCCGCAGGCTGTGGTCCACGGACCATGCAGGGATAGAAGCCTTGTTCAATGGCTTCATCTCTGGACCTGGGTTGAAGATTTTTGTAGAGGATGTCTCCCCATGGTCGCTTGATGGCATTCTTTTCAGCATATTCCTTTGTCACAAATCTGTACTTGAACCACTGTTCTGCCCAATATCGTCGAATCCATTGGATTCGTGTCTTGCGCTGATTGCAATCCTCTGCAGTATTTGTCTTGTACAGCTCTGAGAGGTCATCGGGCAGATCTCTTGATGTTTCTCCTCGACGCTTTCTGCCACCCTTCCTTGTTGATTTCTCTACATCCATGAACTTTAAACTGAATGGCTTCAATACGTTCAAAGGATTCAAAGGCTTTTGCTTGCTGGACAAACAGGAACTGTGGGAGGGAAGGGGAAGAGGTCATATGCATTCTCAGAAGATTTTGAAGATAAATCAGTTTAGAAGACATTGACCTCATCGTGCGAAGACATTCACTCATAGATAAGGAGTTGGTTCCAGATTTGTACGAATCCACGAATCAGTACAAGTGAGGAATCTAACTACTTTGTGAAGCATAAGTGAATATACTAGGCATATTATGAGATGCAGTATGAAGTGGATCCAACATGTGTGAACAAAAACCACTTGTGGTAGAAAGTGATGAATCTATAGGATCAAAGGGGCCGTAAAACGGAAGTTTTATTTACCACACGTAGAACTACAAGACGGAGTGGAAGAGGAGGCCGAGCAGTCCGATCGTGCGTGCCCTAACTTGGCGACGGAGGACACCTACGGCAACGGCGGAGAAGATGATGTCCGCGGTCGGCGTGAAAACGGCGTCGGAGAGGTTGCGGCAGCTAAGCGCTTCGTCGCCTGCGTCGTCGAGGGCTAGCGGTGGCGCTAGGGTTCGTGCGAGAGTGAAAGAAGAGATAATGACTGTGGTGTGGCGTCTATTTATAGGGACAGGGGCGGCTCAGTGTTATTACACAGGTGCCCCTGGCGATTCACATCTGTGGAACACGTGGCCATCATGCAGCATATCGGAGGTTATTCCATGTCCCACGCACGCCTGGATTGTCGGGTGGTCGTTCCCACTTCTCCGGGTTTCAAATGAAGGAATTAGCATTGAAAGCAGACTTAATGTTTGTCTCTGTATCTTCTGCTGACAAGGACGCAGAGAAGACATTTGACAGTTTCAAAAGAATTCATATGATTCGGAGAGATAGAGTTTGAGATAGAAAGCATAGAGAGGTTAGGGTCCGATCACATTCACTTAGTTCAAAAGATTCAACAAGAAGACATAGCTATAAGTGAATGCTATAGAGGACAGAACACTAGTATACATATATAATCATCGTAGTGAAGATAATCATGAAGACATGTTGAGATTGAAGCCAAACCAAATGTGAATACCTAGCAAATGTAACGCCATGAGTGAAACACTTCAAACAGAACATTTGGTGGTGGCGTGACCCACCGTATAGGAAGTATTAGACCCAGACACGGCGCACAATTATCGTGGCGCTCCGAAGTCAAATTCCTCATTAATGTATTCACACTTAGAATGCATGTCTTCATTGATTGAAGATATACTTTACTTCGTGTGTTGCACATCTAAGTCATCAATATGCATAAGTGTTAGGATGTGTGCCTGATCACAGGACATTTGAGGATTCCAAGATATTTAGCTCACACCGTAACTTGCAAAATCTTTTCTCATCCAAGGGCTTGGTGAAGATATCTGCCAATTGCTCTTCAGTGTTGACGTGTATGATATCAATATCTTCCTTCACAACATGATCTCTGAGAAAGTGATGACGAATCTCAATGTGCTTTGTCTTCGAGTGCTGAACTGGGTTGTTGGCAATCTTGATGGCGCTTTCATTGTCGCAGTAGACTGGTACTTGCTTCAGATGAATACCATAGTCTTTGAGTGTTTGCTTCATCCACAGAAGCTGAGCGCAGCAAGATCCAGCAGCAATGTATTCAGATTCAGCAGTGGAGAGAGATACACAGTTCTGCTTCTTTGAAGACCAACATACAAGTGATCGTCCCAGAAAATGACATGTGCCTGATGTAGACTTGCGATCCACCTTGTCACCAGCATAATCAGCATCCGAGAATCCAACCAGATCAAACTCTGAGCCCTTTGGATACCATAATCCTAGAGTTGGGGTGTAAGCCAAATATCGAAGAATTCGCTTCACAGCTAAGTGATGCGATACCTTTGGTGCCGCTTGGAACCGAGCACACATGCAAACACTAAGCATAATATCTGGCCTAGATGCACATAGATAAAGTAAAGAACCAATCATGGAGCGGTATACCTTTTGATCGAACTCTTTACCATTGTCGTCGGGACCCAGATGATGTTTGGCTGGAATTGGCGTCGTGAAGCCTTTGCAGTCTTGCATACCGAACTTCTTCAGGCAATCTTTGAGATACTTCTCTTGAGATATAAAGATGCCATTGCGTTGCTGTCGTATTTGAAGACCAAGGAAGAACTTCAGCTCTCCCATCATGGACATCTGGTATTTCTATTGCATCATATATCCAAATTCTTCACTATATTTCTGATTGGTGCAGCCGAAGATAATGTCATCCACATATATTTGGCACACAAACAGTTCACCATCATATGTCTTCGTGAAGAGCGTGGGGTCGAGGGAACCAGGTGTGAAGCCTTTGCTCTTCAGGAAGTATTTGAGTGTGTCGTACCAAGCCCGAGGAGCCTGTTTGAGGCCATACAGTGCCTTGTTGAGCTTGTATACCATGTCAGGATGTTTTGGATCTTCAAAGCCAGGTGGTTGTGCAACATACACTTCTTCTTCAATCTTGCCATTGAGAAAAGCGCTCTTCACATCCATTTGATATAGAAGTATGTTATGATGATTTGCATAGGCCAGCAGTATGCGTATGGCTTCAAGTCGAGCCACAGGAGCGAATGTTTCATCGAAGTCAATCCCTTCAACTTGAGTATATCCTTGAGCAACGAGGCGAGCTTTGTTTCTGACAACTTGACCATGCTCATCTTGCTTGTTGCAATATATCCATTTGGTGCCTATTACGTTGTGCTTCCGAGGATCAGGACGCTTAACTAGTTCCCATACATTATTCAGCTCAAACTGTTGAAGCTCTTCTTGCATAGCTTGAATCCATTCAGGTTCCTTGAAGGCTTCTTCAACTTTCTTGGGTTCTGTTATTGAGACGAATGCGAAGTGCCCACAGAAATTTGCTAGCTGTGTTGCCCTTGAACGAGTGAGCGGACCAGGTGCATTGATGCTATCAATTATTCTCTCAATCTGCACTTCATTGGCAACACGAGGATGTACAGGGCGAAGATTTTTCTCTTGCTGATCATTGTCATTGTTAGAGGGATTGTCTTCAGGCTGAGCATTGTCTTCAGGTTGATCAGGTGCGGAGATGATAAGTTCCTCTTCAGGTTGAGCTTCAGAGGGTATGATTTCTCCAATTCCCATTAGTTTGATTGATTCACTAGATGGAACTTCATCTAGCACATTTGGCAGGTGCTCTCTTTGTGAACCGTTAGTCTCATCGAACCGCACATCCATTGTTTCAACCACTTTATAATGAAAGAGATTGAAGACTCTGTAGGAGTGCGAATCCTTTCCATATCCAAGCATAAAACCCTCATGTGCTTTTGGTGCAAATTTTGAAGTGTGATGTGGATCCTTGATCCAGCACCTGGCGCCAAATACTCTGAAGTAACTGACATTTGGCTTCTTGCCAGTAAGGAGCTCATAAGATGTCTTGTTCAGAAGCTTGTGAAGATAAACACGATTGATTGTATGGCATGCAGTATCAATGGCTTCAGGCCAGAATTTTCTTGGAGTCTTGTATTCATCAAGCATCGTTCGGGCCATCTCAATCAGTGTTTTGTTCTTGCGTTCGATGACGCCATTCTGCTGTGGCATGTACGGAGCTGAGAATTCATGTGTGATACCCAAAGTATCAAGATATGTATCAAGGCCAGTGTTCTTGAATTCAGTGCCATTGTCACTTCTGATGTGCTTTATCTTGGCGCCATAGTTGTTCATTGCTCGATTGGCGAAGCATCTGAAGACATCCTGCACTTCAGTCTTGTAGAGGATTATATGCACCCAAGTATATCTAGAATAATCATCAACAATGACAAAGCCATAGAGACAAGCAGTAGTAGTAAGAGTTGAATAATGAGTGGGACCGAAAAGATCCATGTGGAGCAGTTCGAAGGGTCGAGTTGTTGTCATGATTGTCTTCAAGGGATGCTTGGCCCTCGTTATCTTTCCTTCTTCACAGGCACCGCATAAGTGATCTTTCTTGAACTTGACGCCCTCGATGCCTATGACATGCTTCTTCTTTGCAAGGGTGTGCAGGTTCCTCATGCCAGCATGCCCTAGTCTTTGATGCCAGAGCCAGCATTCTGAAGCTTTTGCCAGAAGACATACGGCAAGCTGTGGTCCTGCTGAGAAATCTACCACGTACAAATCATCTTTCCTATACCCTTAAAACACTAGAGACTTGTCAGATTCCATTAGAACAAGACAACGATATTTTCCAAACATCACAATCATGTTTAAATCACAAAGCATTGAGACAGACATTAAGTTGAAACCAAGGGATTCAACAAGCATGACTTTATCCATGTGTTGATCCTTTGAGATTGCAACTCTACCTAGACCCAATACCTTGCTTTTACCAGTGTCAGCAAATGTGATATGACTTTTGTCAGATGGACGTAAAGTTGAGTCCATGAGAAGGCTTCGCTTGCCAGTCATGTGATTGGTACACCCACTATCAATACTCCATTCTGAAGCTGCTGGTGTCGTACCCTACAGTGCAGTTAGGGGGATAGGCTTCATGAAGAGAATTGTGAAGCAAAAACATTTGATGAACCAGTAGGTTATGAAAGCTTAGATCAAGATTTGGACTGATAGGGCGAGTAGCAAGCGATTCAGGAACAAAGTACATAATAAGACCATTCGGGCATTTGATCTTGCGCCCTACAAGATTTTTAAGGTCCCCAGCAATAGCGTCAGACAATTTTATTTTTTTGCTGGAGACCCTTCCCTGCAAAAGAGAGTTAAGCTTTCTTAACCACCCACATCTTCAAGGGTGGCTTAGAAGCAATAAGTCCAAGTGCAGCATCTGAGAACTTTGGCTTTGGAGCCCTAGCAAAAAGTCTTGCAGGAGGACAATAGTACTCATAAGAATAAGCAGAATAGTTCTTGGTCTTATGAACATTGCGGTTTGATGAACCGTGCTCATATTCATAGGCCTGAGTATGGCTTCCCTGCAAAACATTTGCGTTAGTGCGACTCCGGTGAGTCCTCTGTCTGTATGAAGCCTTTGGACCGTATGAAGCCTGTGGTCTGGGGTTTGTCTTCCTCACCTGTGGTGTCATGATGACATTCACAGGAAGATTCTCCAAACACCTTTTCGGCACCCAGATATTCTTCATAGGCGGTCCATTCCTGCAGTTAGTACCAATATACCTGGCAAATACTTCACCATTTTGATTCTTAAACAGTTTATAGTTTGCATCAAAGGATTCATCAATGACAATGGGTTAGCACAAGTGAAGCCAGATAGAGTGGATGGATCTGATGAAGGTTCCTTTGCAGCAACCCATGTGGTTTTGGGGTACTGCTCAGGTTTCTAGTAAGAGCCATCAGCATTCATTTTCCTTACGAACCCAACACCCTCTTTCCTAGGGTTTCGGTTCAGGATCTGCCTTTTGAGGACATCACATAGTGTTTGATGCCCTTTGAGACTTTTGTACATCCCTGTTTCAAGCAGTGTCTTCAACCTAGCATTCTCATCAGCAATAACTGACGTGGTATCCTCAGCAGAGGGGTTAGTTCCCACATCAACAGTTGAAGATATTGCAACAGTAGCAGCAGTAGAACATTCAGCAACAGAAGTAGCATTATCACGCTCAATGCATTTAAGACATGGTGGTTCAAATCCTTCCTGAGCGGAACTGATCTGTTTGGCGCTAAGTGACTCGTTTTCCTATTGAAGATCTTCATGAGCCGCTCTCAATTTCTCAAGATCTTGCTTCCTTTGAAGATAATCATAGGAAAGCCTTTCATGAGTTGTTGAGAGCGTTTCATGACGACTTTCAAGTTCCTCATACTTAACATGAAGATTTTTTATGTCTTCAATTAAGGACTGAGATCGAGTCATTTCAGCGTCTAGCAGATCATCGCTTTTGTCTAACAGTTTCTGAATATGTTCCATAGCTTTCTGTTGTTCAGTTGCAATTTTAGCAAGTGTTTTGTAGCTGGGTTTGGAATCACAATCAGAGTCATCTTCACTAGATGTTTGATAGTAAGTAGTGAGTGTGTTTACCTTGGCACCACGTGCCATGAAGCAGTAGGTAGGAGCGGAGTAGTCCTTGTCATTTGAATCGGTGTCGGTGATGAAGTCGTTGTCTTCAGTGTTGAAGATGGACTTGGCAACGTATGCTGTAGCCAGACTCGCAACGCCAGAATCGGACTCCTCCTCAGACTCCACCTCCGCCTCCTCAGAAGCAGACTCCTCCTCTAAATCCATTTCCTTGCCAACAAACGCACGGGCCTTGCCAGATGAGCTTTTCTTGTGTGATGAAGACTTCGAGGAAGACTTGGGAGAAGACTTTGAGTATTTCTTCTTCTTCTTGTTGTCAGAGTCATACTCCTTGCTCTTCTTCTTCTTGTTGTTCTCATTGTCCCACTGCGGACACTCAGAGATGTAGTGGCCAGGTTTCTTGCACTTGTGGCATGATCTTTTCTTGTAGTCATAAGCAGAAGCTTCATCATTCCTTGAGCTTGATCGTGAAGACTTTCTGAAGCCTTTCTTCTTGATGAATTTTTGGAACTTCTTCACAAGCATAGCAAGCTCCTTTCCAATGTCTTCAGGATCATCAGTACTGCTGTCGGATTCTTCTTCAGATGTGGAGACAGCTTTTGCCTTCAAGGCACGAGTTCTCCCATAGTTGGGACCGTAGATATCTCTTTTCTCAGAAAGCTGAAACTCATGTGTGTTGAGCCTCTCAAGTATGTCAGACGGATCGAGTGTCTTGAAATCAGGATGTTCTTTAATCATCAGGGCTAGGGTGTCAAACGAACTATCAAGTGATCTCAGGAGTGTCTTGACGACTTCATGCTTGGTGATCTCAGTAGCGCCGAGGGCTTGAAGCTCATTTGTGATGTCAGTGAGTCGATCAAATGTGAGCTGGACATTCTCATTGTCATTTCTCTTGAAGCGGTTGAAGAGGTTGCGAAGGACACTGATTCTCTGATCTCTCTGGGTTGAGACGCCTTCGTTGACCTTGGAGAGCCAGTCCCAGACTATCTTAGATGTTTCCAAAGCACTCACGCGGCCATACTGTCCTTTGGTCAGATGACCACAAATGATATTCTTGGCAGTAGAGTTCAGTTGAACGAACTTCTTGACGTCAGCAGCAGTGACACCTTCTCCAGCCTTGGGAACGCCGTTCTTGACGACATACCATAGGTCGACGTCAATGGCTTCAAGATGCATGCGTATCTTATTCTTCCAGTAGGGATATTCAGTTCCATCGAAGACGGGGCACGCAGCGGAGACTTTAATTATCCCTGCAGTCGACATAGCTAAAACTCTAGATGGTTAAACTGAATCACACAGAACAAGGGAGTACCTTGCTCTGATACCAATTGAAAGTGTGTTATATCGACTAGAGGGGGGGTGAATAGGCGATTTTTATGAAAGTCTTCAAAACATGGAAGTTTCGAAGACAAATGATAAAAATAAACCTATTATCATGCAGCGGAAGGTAGACTACACTAGGCAAGCCATAGTCAAGTATTCAATGAAGTGAAAGCACAATGACTAATAGCAGCTAGGTAGTAAGGATCAGATAGGAAGATATTATGAAGCGAATCAGATCAAGCAGTCACTCAGTGAAGACAAAAGATAATGCAATCATACAACGACTTCACAAGGACCAACAGTAAGTAAAGGGAAGGGAAGGATGAAACCAGTGACTTGTTGAAGACAATGATTTGTTGGACCAGTTCCAGTTGTTGTGACAACTGTACGTCTGGTTAGGGCGGCTAGGTATTTAAACCTGAGGACACACAGTCCCGGACACCCAGTCCTGAACACACAGCTCAGGACACCCAGTCCTCACCGTATTCTCCTTGAGCTAAGGTCACACAGACCTCGCCCAATCACTCTGGTAAGTCTTCAAGGTAGACTCCCAAACCTTCATAGACTTTGTTCACCGGCGATCCACAATGGCTCTTGGATGCTCAGAATGCGACGCCTAACTGGCTGGAGGATTCACAGTCCTCAAGTGTAATAAGTCTTCAGATCACACAGACATGAAGACTTAAGTGATGCCTAACACTCTTTAGCTCTGGGTGGTTAGGGCTTTATCCTCGCAAGGAATTCTTTCTCAAAGGCTTCGAGGTGGGTTGCTCTCAAACGACAAAAGCCGTACTCTAACTCTGAGCAGCCAACCGTTTATGGTTGTAGGGGGTGGGCTATTTATAGCCACTAGGCAACCCGACCTGATTTGTCTGAAATGACCCTGGGTCACTAAGGAACTGACATGTGTTCCAACGGTCAGATTTCAAACACACACGACAACTTTACTTGGGCTATAAGCAAAGCTGACTTGTCCGACTCTGGACAAGATTCGGTCTCATAGTCTTCACTCGAAGACATAGGTTTTGGTTAAGCATCACTTCAGTCATTCTGACTGGTTCTCTTGGACCCCACTTAACAGTACGGTGGTTCCTATGACTCAACAAAGAAGAAAAGGAACTATGAAAGATCTAAGTCTTCGAGCTCCATATGCTTCATGCGACGTCTTCTAGTGTCATAGTCTTCAATATGAATATCTTCACATACCACATTTGACATCAATGTCTTCATAAATTTTTAGGGGTCATCTCTGGTAGGAAAACCGAATCAATGAGGGACTTCTACCTGTGTTATCCTGCAATTCTCACAAACACATTAGTCCCTCAACTAGGTTTGTCGTCAATACTCCAAAACCAACTAGGGGTGGCACTAGATGCACTTACACTCTGAAAAGGTTGAAAGTTGGCATGATAGCATCATTTCATCCACATAGCATGTGCAAGAAAGCTGAGAGGGTTACGGAAAAAATTGGATGCACTCCATGTACAAAACGGACAATCTCTTTCGAAGTATCACGATTTCATACGGAAACTCGTCTGTTACAAAGGGATTTCATTTTTTTTAACTTATTTGAACTCCTGACTTTGTGTGTGTTCAAAATACACAATTCAAAGCCACATCATCAATTTTCATCCCTTTCTGACTTCATTTGTTATTTTTCATGCATTTACTGATTATTTTGAGCTATAAGGCCCTGAAATTGAAAAGCATTTCAAATGAACTCTGAAAAGGTTGAAAGTTGGCATGGTATCATCATTTCATCCACACAGCAGGTGTAAAAAAGTTGAGACGGTTACGACAAAAACTGGATGCACTTCGTGTACAAAATGGACAATCTCTTTCGAAGTATCAAGATTTCACACGGAAACTCGTCTGTTACAAAGGGATTTCATTTTTTAAAACTTATTTGAACTCCTGACTTTTTGTGTGTTCAAAATGCATCATTCAAAGCCACATCATCAATTTTCAACCCTTTCTGACTTTATTTGTTATTTTTCATGCATTTACTGATTATTTTGAGCTATAAGACCCTGAAATTGAAAAGCAGTTCAAATGAACTCTCAAAAGGTTGAAAGTTGGCATGGTATCATCATTTCATGCACATACCATGTGCAAGAAAGCTGAGAGGGTTACGGAAAAAACTGGATGCACTTCGTGTACAAAACAGACAATCTCTTTTGAAGTATCAGGATTTCACACGGAAACTCATCTTTACAAAGGGATTTCATTTTTTAAAACTTATTTGAACTCCTGACTTTTTGTGTGTTCAAAATGCACCATTAAAAGCCACATCATCAATTTTCAACCATTTCTGACTTCATTTGTTATTTTTCATGCATTTACTGATTATTTTGAGCTATAAGGCCCTGAAATTGAAAAGCATTTCAAATGAACTCTGAAAAGGTTGAAAGTTGGCATGGTATCATCATTTCATCCACATAGCATGTGCAAGAAAGTTGAGAGGGTTATGGCAAAAACTGGATGCATTTCGTGTACAAAACGGACAATCTCTTTCGAAGTATCAGGATTTCGTACGGAAACTCGTCTGTTACAAAGGGATTTCATTTTTTAAACTTAGTTGAACTCCAGACTTTTTCTGTGGTCAAAATGCACCATTCAAAGCCACATCATCAATTTTCAACCCTTTCTGACTTCATTTGTTATTTTTCATGCATTTACTGATTATTTTGAGCTATAAGACCCTGAAATTGAAAAGCATTTCAAATGAACTCTGAAAAAAAATTGGCATGGTATCATCTTTTCACCCACATAGCATGTGCAAAAAAGTTGAGAGGGTTACGGCAAAAACTGGATGCACTTCGTGTACAAAACGGACAATCTGTTTCGAGATATCAGGGTGTCATACGGAAACTCGTCTATTACAACAAGCATTTGAAATGAACTACGAAAGGTTGAAAGTTGGCATGGTATCATCATAATAGTTGTGGAGAGAAAGTCTTACTTTTTCTTCGCTTGTGTCCTTTGCTTATTGCGCCGTAACCATGGATAATCTTCATCATTATCAGGATGATTGGGTCAGCCTTGACTTTGAAGGGAGGAATTTCATGAAACTTTTCATAATCATCACACATGTCTGTCTTGCCCTCCACTCCCACGATGTCCCTTTTTCCTGAGAGAACTATGTGACGCTTTGGCTCATCGTATGATGTATTCGCTTACTTATCTTTTTTTCTCGGTTTGGTAGACATGTCCTTCACATAGATAACCTGTGCCACATCATTGGCTAGGACGAACGGTTCGTCAGTGTACCCAAGATTGTTCAGATCCACTGTTGTCATTCCGTACTGTGGTTCTACCTGTACCTCGCCTCCTGGCAGATTGACCCATTTGCACTTAAACAAAGTATAGCTCATCACAAACAGTGTTGTCACCTCTGAGACGTGTTTCCAACCAACTGCTGAAAGTCCTGATGTGTTCACATGTACCAATCGTCACACTGCTTCGGGTGTTTGGAGCGCAGACTGTTCTTGTGTTCATCGACATACGGGGTCACCAAGGTAGAGTTCTGTAGAACTGTGTAGTGTGCTTGAGACCAAGAATGCCCGTGCCTGCATATTATTAAGTCCCCTCCAAGAGTGCCTTTTCCAGCCAGTCTCCCCTCATACCGCGATTTAGGGAGACCTGTCTTCTTAAGGCCAGGAATGAAGTCAACACAAAACCCAATGACATCCTCTGTTTGATGGCCCATGGAGATGCTTCCTTCTGGCCTAGCGTGGTTATGGAGATATTTCTTTAGGACTCCCATGAACCTCTCAAAGGGGTACATATTGTGTAGAAATACGGGGCCCAGAATGACAATCTCGTCAACTAGATGAACTAGGACGTGCGTCATGATATTGAAGAAGGATGGTGGGAACACCAGCTCAAAACTGACAAGACATTGCGCCACATCACTCCTTAGCCTTGGTATGATTTCTACATCGATCACCTTCTGAGAGATTGCATTGAGGAATGCAGATAGCTTCACAATGGCTAATCGGATGTTTTCTGGTAGAAGCCCCCTCAATGCAACCGGAAGCAGTTGCGTCATAATCACGTGGCAATCATGAGACTTTAAATTCTGGAACTTTTTCTCTGGCATATTTATTATTCCCTTTATATTCAACGAGAAGCCAGTCGGGACCTTCATACTAAGCAGGCATTCAAAGAAGATTTCCTTCTCTTCTTTGGTAAGAGCGTAGCTGGCAGGACCTTCATACTACTTTGGAGGCATGCCGTCTTTTTCGTGAAAACGTTGTAGGTCCTCCCATGCCTCAGCTGTATCTTTTGTCTTCCCATACACGCCCAAGAATCCTAGTAGGTTCACGCAAAGGTTCTTCATCACGTGCATCACGTCGATCGAAGAGCGGACCTCTAGGTCTTTCCTATAGGGTAGGTCCCAAAATATAGATTTCTTCTTCCACATGGGTGCGCGTCCCTCAGCGTCATTCGGAACAGCTACTCCATCGGGACCCTTTGCAAAGATTACGTGTAAATCATTGACCATAACAAGTACGTGATCACCGGTACGCATGGCGGGCTTCTTCCGGTGATCTGCCTCGCCTTTGAAATGCTTGCCTTTCTTTCGACATTGATGGTTGGTCGGAAGAAATCAACATGGCCCAGGTACACATTCTTCCTACATTTGTCCAGGTATATACTTTGGGTGTCAGCTAAACAGTGCGTGCATGTGTGGTATCACCTGCAAACTCAGCCCAGTACTGTCTCTCGATTTTTCTCCACTGCGAGCCGTCAGCGGGTGCTCTCAACTTCCCGTCTTTCTTACGGTCCTCACAGTGCCATCGCATCAACTTGGCATGCTCTTTGTTTCTAAACAGTCGTTTCAACCGTGGTATTATAGGAGTATACCACATCACCTTCGCAGGAACCCTCTTCCTGCGGGGCTTGCCGTCAACATCACCAGGGTCATCTCGTCTGATCTTATAATGCAATGCAACGCATACCGGGCATGCGTTCAAATCCTTGTACGCACCGCGGTAGAGGATGCAGTCATTAGGGCATGCATGTATCTTCTGCACCTCCAATCCTAGAGGGCATACGACCTTCTTTACTGCGTACGTACTGTCGGGCAATTCGTTATCCTTTGGAAGCTTCTTCTTCAATAATTTCAGTAGCTTCTCAAATCCTTTGTCAGGCACAACATTCTCTGCCTTCCACTGCAGCAATTCCAGTACGGTACCGAGCTTTGTGTTGCCATATTCGCAATTGGGGTACAACCCTTTTTTGTGATCCTCTAACATGCGATCGAACTTCAGCTTCTCCTTTTGACTTTCGCATTGCGTCCTTGCATCGACAATGACCAAGCGGAGATTATCATCATCGGGCACATCGTCTGGTTCCTCTTGATCTTCAACAGCTTCCCCCCTTGCAGCATCATCGGGCACA
Organism: Triticum urartu; assembly: GCF_003073215.2. Taxonomy (NCBI): domain Eukaryota; kingdom Viridiplantae; phylum Streptophyta; class Magnoliopsida; order Poales; family Poaceae; genus Triticum; species Triticum urartu. Next base: position 21,156,610 of record NC_053028.1, read on the forward strand.
TCGTCTGGTTCCTCTTGATCTTCAGCAGCTTCCCCCGTTGCAGCATCACCGTATTCAGGGGGCACATAGTTGTCATCGTCCTCTTCTTCTTCGTTGTCTTCCATCATAACCCCTATTTCTCCGTGCCTCGTCCAAACATTATAGTGTGGCATGAAACCCTTGTAAAGCAGGTGGGTGTGAAGGATTTTTCGGTCAGAGTAAGACTTTGTATTCCCACATTTAGGGCATGGACAACACATAAAACCATTCTGCTTGTTTGCCTCAGCCACTTCGAGAAAATCATGCACGCCCTTAATGTGCTCGGAGGTGTGCCTGTCACCGTACATCCATTGCCAGTTCATCTGCGTGCATTATATATAATTATGTATGTCAAAAGTAAGAAAATTAGACAAGTATCTATGTAAAGTAAGAAATTTTTTCTTTCAGAAAGAAGATAAGAACAAGAGGCTCACCATGGTGGTGCCGGTGACGAGATCGGCACGGGTGATCGACGGCGGTGAAGACGGGGACGGGGCGTGACGGACCGCTAATATAAACCTAGACAAATCTCGGCAAAAATAGAGCTCGGAGGTCGAGATTCGAGAGGAGAAAGCTTAACTAGTGTGGCTCGGGCATGTCATCGAACACCTCATGTGCATAGGAGGTGAGCTAGAGCACCCAAATGCCCTCCCCTCGCCGGCCAGCAAAAAACAGAGCACTGTGGAGTGCTCTGCTGTGGCGATGGGGTATATATAGGCAACTCATTTGTCCCGGTTCATGGCTGGAACCGGGACTAAAGCTCCCCCTTCTGTCCCGGTTCGTGCCACGAACCGGGACCAACGCCTCTTGCTCTTCTATGTTTTGCCACGGTTCCAACATTTCGTTCAGATCGAACATGGTCTTTATGCTCAAAGAATATCTCTACATCGTCAGAGGAGTAAATCCCACAATCGAGCTATCTAGTCTCTTGTTGAACTTTCCGATGGCCCCGTAAGTTGTCGTTATGATCATCGTATTACTGATGACGTTTGAGCAATTCCAAAGTCCAATGTACGGTAGGAAATGACTACGATACACGATACTCTCATGGTCCGAGAAACTAAAACACATACTAACACTCCATGTTATAACAATTGATTTCAGACGATATTATTTCAAAAGTATAACGGACAAGATTTGGTAAATTTAATATGATCGTCATTCTAACGGTATACTCTCAATGTTGTTTTAGGACTATCGTTACACTTAACGATATTGTAAGATCCAAAAAACATGATCACCACAACACTTAAGCCAGTCTTAAGGCAAGACCAGAACCTATATTATACCGTTTATCATTTCACACGTGCATATGAGGTTTTCACCGAATCGCATATTTCAAAATCATAATAGTTATAGCTTCAAATATAAAATCTTAATTATGAAAATAAAAATATAATAATACAATGTTATTATTTCTAGGACATATTTCCAACAATGTGGGAGGTGCCGAGTGAAAGCTCCATGCCTTGGCGTCGACGGTGTCGATGCATGTGGGTATCGTGTCCCTCTTGGGGGCATCTCCTTGGCCTCCCTCACTACTCCTTTTACCAGCAACTAGTTGAATGCCCGTGCGTTGCTACGGAGACACAACTATCTATCTGTTAACACCAAGGATATCAAGCCAATACCAAATCATCACCTTAATCTTGAATACCAGACACCGTGTCATGCATACATATTTCCCATGGATATCAAACCAATATGAAATCATCGCCTTAGTTTTGAATAGCAGACACCATGTCATGCATACATATTCTTACATATAAGCCTTTTTAAAGATTCCAATATTGACTACATACGTAGCAAAATGAGTGAATCTATATTCTAAAATATGTCTATATACATCCGTATGTAGTTCGTATTGAAATCTCTAAAAGGGCTTATATTTAGAAACAGAGGGAGCATTTTCCAAGGATATCAAGCCAATATCAAATCATCACCCGAGTTTTGAATACCACACAGGGTGTTATGCATACATATTCCAGCTCGACTCGAATAATTACCCATATAAAACAGACACGAAATCTCTTCTCAAGAATAAGGATGTGCCCTGATAGAAGATAAATGGTTTTTATAGATAAACAATAATGGTTATGTCAGCATAAAGCAGATCCATACATGGAGTTATAAGAGAGAAAAATGATACATGTAGTAGCTACTTGTGAGCGAAGAGAAATTTGACTATTTTTTTGTTCAGCTTTGTATTTTGGTATTGTACTCCTTGACTACATAGGTTTGCCCTTGCTCCTTGGGATTCCGGCCATACCTTATCCTTTTGTGAACTAAAAAATAAAAATTATCAGAGATCACCCATACGACTAACAACTATTACGAAAACCAGGCACTACATACATAGAACTAAATTATTCTCAAACAATGCCGAGCCATTAATTGCATGAGAGATTTTATATCCCTCCAAATATTCCGTCCAACCTGCAATTTCCATTGACCATAGAGAAAATAGATGCAAAGAGCCAGCCTTTTTTCCTCCTCCATCCAGCACTGAGATGACAAAGTAAACACTATAAACTACAGGAAGGATCAGCCACTTTGATCCAAAATTCTGACTATCCATGTTAAAGAAATGGATTTATGAGCTTATTTGACAGAATATAGGTTAGGTGAATACAGCTATTGCCAAGAGTAAATCTTCCGGAATTAGATGTCGAAAATATGAACACCTTCCTGTCAATGAGGAGGAACCTAAACAAGCCTGCAGTTGTGTTCTTTTTAGGGCACCATCATATATATAACAGAACCTAAATCAAGTCAGATGTGTTCTTTTTAGGGCATCTACTTGCTAAATCAAGTTGTAGGATATATATAAGAGGAAGGGCCAGAATGATTTTGAATGCTCACAACTCACGTCTATAGAAAGACATTCCAAAGTGAAGCGTGGATCCAGCTCATAAAATATATATATATATATATATATATATATATATATA